>NW_025335941.1:58927484-58931250 GCF_004798865.1 Varanus komodoensis | reverse complement strand
AGGCCTTGGCAAGGGGCGGCATAGAAATGTTTTAATAAATAAATAAAATAAAACACTGGAATCCCCCTAGTACTGTCTGCTTCTTCTGAAATGCAAAGGAAGAAGTAGACTGAAATGCCAAAGGGTGGGAGGATTTAACTGAGTCAGGGACAGTGGCTTTGTTTAGGGAACTATGATTGTTTTGCCTTAGACTTAGATTGTTTTCTTCAGACTTCAGCGCTTTCCTATTTTACTCACAGTGACAAATTCAGAAGATCCAGCCAGAAAGAACAAACAGAGGAATTTCCCCAGCACGTGATGCTAGTCAGCAATGCATTCTGGTGGAACAAAAGCACAATATTTAAGTATGGCCAGTTTTAGCTGCATCAGAGTTGCCAGACAGGCGCTTAAAATCCAAAGTTCTGTTTTTGCACAGCAAAAAGGGAAGTGGAGTGCTTGTAAAGGCCCGTTACCTCTGCCTCTAGGACTATACACCTAGGTGTGTTCAACCTCTTTCAGCCTGGGGACCAAAAACTAACTCTTAGGAGAGCAATGTTAAGTTTTTATACTGGGGGAAGACATTGCACAAAAAGACAGGAAACCTCCAAGCTATCAAGAGAAAGAGGATGGAGCCAGGGGAGGGAGTGTGGCCATACGGGGACTCCCAGGAGGGTCAGAGTCTCTGTACTGTGTTTCCCTGAGAGTAAATAAGATAAAAGGGATTATGTGAGTAAGCCTCGATAGAACCTGAAAGCGCTTTGTTTTGATTAGATCATGCCTTTAAATTTTGAAATCAGGAGAGGAGGAGGCAGAGGGGGAGGTGGGGCCCTGACCAGTGAGGGCGTTCAAGGAAAGATTGGACAACCACATGTTGCATCTTACATGAGTGGAGCCAGCTTGTGCCAGGGGTCAGACTAGATGGCTCTTCTATCTTGCTATGTTTCTATATTCTTGAATATGCAATATATGTATAGCTTCCATATAGCCTGAAGTGCCTGATCCTGCCTAATTTCAGAAGCTAAGCAGGGCTGGTCCTGGTTGAAATCTGGATGGGTGACTGAAGTGTTGTGAACCACCCAAAGAGCCTTGGCTATGAAAATGAAATACAGTAGTAATATAGGCAATTCCTACTGCATACAGTTTAGCCCAGTGCTTTAACCCTCCCTACTGAAAATCCTCTTTGTGGCTTTTGTTCAGGTCCCATAGAGAAAAAAATCGTCGTCAGCCTTCAGAAACTCAATGTTGCTCAGGATGAACAACAGAACTACGGCTTCTTCACACTAATTTACAACCAAGGCTTCGAGGTTGTGCTGAACAGCTACAAGTGGTTTGCCTTTTTCAAGGTAAAAGTAGCTTTTCCCTCTCCCCTTCGCTCACCCAGTTCTCTGCATTACTCCCCCTAACCCACCTGATGAAAATGCTGCCACCGGGTTGAAATTCTGGCAGAATTTAGCTCTGGCAAGCAATCGGTCCTCCCACCCCTGCCTGCCCCTGCTGGAATAATAAAAGGCATCGCTGTCAGTGGTATTTGAAGAGTGAGTGGAGGAGCAACTGATGCTTAATCGTCTTAAAATATTTATTTGTTCTTTTTAAAAATTAAGACAAGCCATCAAGGATGATGCATAAATAATTGGTGCTTAATCTTTAGGGTGTTTCAGGGCTAACTTCATTGGCCAAAACAAGAATAATAAACCATGTGGCAAAATTGTCACTGTGTGGTGTCTGCTTCAGGGGGGACAACAATACAAGCTTAAAGCGGCCTTCCCCAACTGGGTTCCCCACAAGTATGGACTACAACTCCCATCATGCCTGGCTGTTGGCCATGCTGGGCTGAAACCGGAGGGGTTGAAGTCTGAAGCATCTGAAAGGCACCCAGTCAAGGACAGCTGGCTTAGGATATCAGCAAGAATTGATTGGTGGTTGCATGGAAAGGATGTACTTCTGCTGCAAAGACATTCGAGGGATGCAGTAAGCATCTTGGCTGAGACATACGCCCTTGTCAGCACAGGGTGGGCCATCCAGCAGGGACCAATTGGGTGGCTGGTTTTCACTCCTGCAACTGAGTTTTTGGTTCTGATGTGCCGTCGAGTCATCCTTGGCTTATGGCGACCCCATGAATGAGAGCCCTCCAAAACGCTGGTCCACAACAGCCCTTCTCAACTCTTGTAAACTCAAGCCTGTGACTTCCTATATGGAATGGATCCATCTTGCAGTTGGTCTTCTCCTCTTCTTCTGCCCGCAGCTTTGCCGACATGATTGTCTTTTCCAGGGTGTTTTGCCTTCTCATGGTGTGTCCCAAGTACAACAACCTCAGTTTCATCATTTTAGCTTCCAGGGAAAGTTCTGGCTTGATTTCATCTAGGACCCTCTTGTTCTTCTTTCTGTTGGTCCAGAGTGTTTGCAATCCTCACCTCCACCATCAAGTTTCTAATGCTTTCATTTTCTTCCTGTCAGCGTTGTTGAGTGCAGTGCTTTATTTTCTCCATTGGAATGGCAGGTAGCCATTCACTTGTGTAGCTTAACATAAAGCAGGTGTCTAAACTTTTTGCAAGGAGGGCCAGATTTGGTGAGGTGAAAATGTGTGGGGGCCGACCATTCAGCCTGACATTCTTTGAACCATTAACATTAAATGCAAATGAACTATTTTATGAAAGGCTAAGCAAATAACTTAACTGCACTAATGTGAAGGGTGATACTGAGATCTCGACTGCATTATATAGGCCAGGTCTGGCTCAAAAACAGTGGTTTTGATGCGCAAGGTGTCACGCAGGTGAAAGTCACTTAGTCTCATCCTCACATGGTTCTTGTTAATGTTCATAACCGAGAATGTCTTCTCACACAAGTATGTCGAACCAAACAAGCTCAGCATTTTCTTAGCAAATGTTCGAACCTCTTGGAACCTGTCATTATCCAGCTGGCGGTAAAAGTTGACAAGAGGGAGCTCTTGGTGCCGACTGCGACACTCGGCGTCACACTGCAGCTCAATGAGCTCCAGCTGCAGGTGGTCTGGAGCATCATCAGGGTCCACAGAGAAAGGAGATGAAAAAAGCGTGATCTCCTTTTCAATAGCTGCAAAATCCCAAAAGCGCTGTTGCAACTGCTCAGTCAGAGATGAGATGTCTGCTTCATACCTCCTTATCTGCGCACTCATATTGTTCTGTGGAAAACTGGTCATTATTTCCTGCAGCGATGGGAAATGTGTGGTATTGGGCTGCGTTTGTGACAGGTGCCTTTGGAAAAGTAGCAGCTTGGTCCCAAAGGCTTTGATATGTGAATACAGTTGGCTTACCACTGCATTTTGCCCCTGAAGGCTTGTGTTCAGCACGTTCAGATGTCGTGTTATGTCAACTAAAAATCCAAATTCAGCCAGCCAAACAGGATCAGATAGCTCTGGCATCGGTTGTCCCTTTTTTGCCAAGAATTATCCGATTTCCTCCCCAAGAGAGTAGAAGCACTGCAGTGCAGACCCCTGACTGAGCCATCTTACCTCGTTGTGATACACAACATTTCCGTATTCAGCCTGGATGTCGAGTAGAAACTGTTGAAACTGGCAGTGGCACAGGGCTTTGGAGCGAATATAATTAATAGCCTTCATCACCGGTTTCATAACATGATCATATTTCAGATGTTTGGCACAGAGAACTTGCTGGTGAATAATACAGTGGAGTTTTATAGCTTTGCCTCCTTCTTCGCTGACTTTGTTACAGACTAGGGTTGATAATCCACTTCGCTCGCCAGCCATGGCAGGTGCGCCATCCGTAATAATCCCAGTGACTTTATTCCACGG
>NW_025335941.1:58882993-58927384 GCF_004798865.1 Varanus komodoensis | reverse complement strand
TTTATTTATTTATTAAAACATTTCTATGCCGCCCCTTGCCAAGGCCTCGGGGCGGCTTACAACATCAAATACAAAATACATTAAAACAATAACAATTAAAATATATACAGTAAAATAAAATAAGCCACCCTGGCCGAATAAAATTCAATAATATTAACATTTAAAATGCTGCTTAAATAAAAAGGTCTTCGCCTGGCGCCGAAAAACAAGTAACGACGGCGCCAGGCGGACCTCTCTGGGGAGCGCATTCCATAGATGGGGCACCACTGCAGAGAAGGCCCTCCTTCGAGTAGCCACCCTCCTAATTTCCTTCACTGAGGGCTCCCAGAGGAGGGCCTCTCCTGCTGATCTCAAGGGGCGGCTGGGCATATATGGACGTAAGTGCTCCTTCAGGTAACCTTGGTGTTGTTCACCAAGCAGCACAGCTGTTGTTAAGCTAAGAAGCTCCCAACTGGGCCAAGTTTCCCCAGAATGGAGTGAACCTTCAGACCAAGATATCCAATTTCCAGACCAATCCACCCCATCTATTCTCCTTCTATCTCATCTAACACCCTTCTATCTCCTTCTGCCAACTCTCCTCTGATGCCAGTTAAACCCTACCGGAAGGTAGTTTATTCTCCTGTCCAGAACTGTCTTGTAGGTTCTCACTTCTGCATTCGGTAGAGCTGCCAACATTATCCCCCTAGTAGAACTCCTGTACTTAGAAGCGTGGAGCGGGGCCGTCATGAACAGGACAATTTGGAGAGTTTTCACTCATGGGGTCAGCCCTTGATGGCATAGAACAACAACAGAACTCCTTTGCCTGAGATAGCTGCATAGACAGGGAAGGGGGACAACCTCATACCACAGCAATCCTGCTAGAGAAGAATGGTTAATTCTAGGCTGGACCACCCTTGGGTCCGTCAGCAGCCCATTGCGCCCGCTGGGGGGAACAGCAGCTTCAGCACAGTACACAGTGTCAGAACCTTGGTCCATCTGGTGCAGGATTCTCAGTACCGTCTGGCAGTGGCCCTCCTGGCGGCCATTTTTCTTGCTCTGACCTGGAAATGCCACAGACTGAACCTGGGACATTCTGGCTGCAGTGGCTACTAGTCCCGAGAGGACATAAGCCCCCTGCAGTATCAGAGGCAGCGTGTCCATGCACAGCAGTTGCGGAGGAACTGGGGTGGAGGGTGCAGATGTCCTCCTGGTGGCTTCCCATGGACAGCTGGTTGGCCACCGGGTGGACTGCACGCTGGACTAGATGGGCCCCTGGCCTGACCCAGCATGGCTGCTCTTCAGGTTCTCCACCACAGAGCCAAAGTGCTCCCCGTGTGGGTAGAAGGCATCCTGCCACATTTGCCCATGGTTCTGTTCTGCCCTGCCTATCCTATCTCTTAGGGCTTCCTTTGAAGACATGGAACAGTCACATGGCCTCTGAGCATATGAAAAGTATGATTTTCTCCACAGCTCTGAAAATATGTGCCTGCCATTGGGAGCAAGCGTGTCTCCATTCACAGCCAGTGAAACAGTGAGAGGGACTGAGTATCCAGGGGCTATGGATTGATCTGACCGTTACTCCCCACCAATTCTTTCCCATCATGTGAGCTGGGACCCCTCATGCAGGAGGCTTTGATGCGACGTACAAAGATGCACAGTGGCCATGTGTCCCCCTTTATAAAGGACAGTCCTCTCTTAAAAGACATCCTCTCTTCTAGCCTTGCACTGCGACTCCCAACATTCCAGAGCACTGGCAGGACTGGGGTAGTGGGAGAGGACGTCCAAGCCACCTGGTCAGTGCCAGGTTGGAGAGAGCTGGTCTGTTCGAAGGCCTGCCTGCGTCAAGTCCAGTTTAAAGACAAATATCCGTCCAAATGAAAAGATGGGCATTGAAGCTGCCCATGAGCGCGACCTGGACAGTAGGCTGAGCAAGGGACACTGGCCACCTGCAGACAACCATGCACTGGATGGGCAGTTGTACTCTATTTCCATTTAAGTTATAATAAAGTTTTCTAGCTTTGCATCTCTCTGTATAAGTTGGCACATCCCCCTTGTATACAAGTCACTATGCTCTTTTGTCCTCTTTTGCAGTGATTACTCTTAGTGGCTCTCCTACATGAACTGTAAATTTACCTGGAAGAAACAGATTTTGTCCAGAAAGCTGCTTCCTTTAATCTGAAATATTTTGAGTTTGAATGGAGTAGTGCAACATTAAAAAAAGGAAGTAGAATTTTCGATTGTCTTTCTCACCCCACCCTGGATCAAATTAGGGCTCTGAGCGTCCCAACAGTCAAGTGAGCCTACAAAAGCAAAAGCTTTTGTAAAAACAAGAAGCAAAAAAGGTGTGACTTGTAGGGCACTCTAAAGATTGTCAAACAGTCCCAGAAGCAGGAAAAAGAGTACGACAATAGCAGTAGGTGCGCATGCCCCGCCGCAAAGCATGGAAATACTGTGACCTTGTTTCAGTTTCAATTTGAAATCCATTTCCCTGTTTTAAATCTTTGCACTGCTGCCAGCTCATTTCTTATTTTACATCGAGATTTTAAACTTTTATATGTTACGTTGATTGCATTGTATTTTATGACTTTAATTGTTGCAAACTGCCCAGAGAGGTTTGGCTATTGGGAGGTATACAAATGTAAAACATAAATAAAACTTGAAATTAGTGTAGCTTCTATACTTGTAATATACAAATGCAACTACCTGCTGGTTGCTGGGATCACTGTATACCCCAGTCACAACGCTATAATAAGAAATCATCGCTATTAATCATTGGACAGAAATGAGCCTCCGTGGAGAGATTCAGGAAGCCTCTGAAAATCAGATACTTGGCGGTGGTTGGTGGGAAGGGAAAATCACAGGGAACTGGCTGGTCCTCTCTCTTTTTAAAACAAAGGAAAAATAGAGGTGGGCTTAGATAGGACATTGGCCTAGTCAAGAAAGATAGCAGTACTTAAGACCCCGGGCTGGTTTGCCAAATAGTATCATAGCCCACTGATTCAGTGGGCAGGAAAAACTTGCACCAGGATGCATTTTTCTGCATCCTGACCAAGGCATTGCCCCAACTGCTGTTTTGTGACATGGGGTGACAGGGTCGGGTCTGTGGCCAGAGTGTTGGTGGAGATTCCGAAGACTAAAAATCACTAGGGACTAGGAACCTCTTTCCAGCACTGAGCTCTTTCCTTCCAAGGACAGAGCTGGTATCAAGGCTAGGCTGCGCCAGTTGTCACTTTCGGCGCCCGTGTGTGTGTGTGTCGGGGATGGGGGGTTCTTCTGGAAAAGAGGCTGATTGCAAGAGAAGAGAAGAAGCGAGAGGAGGCCAAGGGGTACGGGCCACAGGTGAGCAGAGACGCGGCGCGCGGAAGGGCTCTGCCCGCCGGACTTACCCACTTCCGAACAGTTAATGTACCGGGACGGGTAGCCTCGCCCCCGGCCCACCTGGAAGACCCAGGTGCCCTCCAGGTCCGCGAACGTGCAGTTGGCCGGGGTGTCGGCCGAGCACGGCCGGAGCTGCAGCTGCAGCAGCAGCAGCAGCGAGAGAGCGAGGAGGCTGCGCGCCATGGCTCCGCGCGGAACGGCCGCCCGCCCCGAGACTCCTGGCATGGGCGGGCAGCGACGGCGCCGAGGAAGGCGAGCAAGGGCGGAGGGAGGCCGCCCTTCGCGCCGGGCTTAAATCGCTCCCCAGGCCCGCCCTCGCCACGTGTCACAGGTGGAAGAGGACCGGCCCCGGCAGCCGAGGTTGGGGTCGGCGCCTCCCCTCGCCCGCCGCCCGAAACTCTCCTTCCTTCCCCCGCGGGGCTGCGCCTTTGCCTGGGCGGGTCAGCCTCAGGACCTCTCGTGAGCCTCCGCAGGCGCTGCTGGCCACGGCCGGGGCACGGATTCGTCGAGCCGCTGTGTCTTCCTTTCGGTTTTTCTTCTTGTTACTCTAGCGTAAGCGCAGGAGGATCGGGATCGCCAACCCCCCTCGGTAAATCGGGTCCTGGTGGAACAGGGCCCTTGCTTTGGAGCAGGGGCGGCGCTAGCTACGGGGAAGACCCAAGTTCAGTCCAAAGGGCAAAGAGAAAGAGCGAGGAGCATGGATTTGCATATGCTAATACATATTCAACGCATGCAATGCACAGTACTATACATATTCAACACACAATGCGCGTGTTCCTCTAAAGGGGCCCGTCTGCTGAGAAAAAACGGTTCAGTGCCCAGGATGTATGACTTAAGGGGGGAAGAAAAACTTCGGGCAGGGAGCTGCGGGGGCGGGGGGGGGGGCGGCGTAGCAGGAAGTGAAGCGCACGTGGGCGAGAAACAGCTCAGCGGCGGAGCGAGCGGGAGCGATCGAGCTGCGCGTGACCCCCGCGCATCTGTTTGCACGAGCGGGGCAGGCCGCCGCGGCGTCGCCTGTCCGGGAAACCCGTCCCTCGAAGGAAGAGGGAGGCCGCTAGGCAAGCGTCCCGCCAGTTCCCACGGGGCTCGCTGGCCGCTTCTTGCAGGCCTTCTCACTCGGCTTCTTTATGTACAACTCCTGTGCATGCCACCCTCCAGATGGCATTCCCAGCACGCTTTGCGCACACACGAAGAAGACCGCTACGATGTAGCTATAAAAAAAGCGCGGGTGGAGAAATTAAGCTGAAAACCACAAAGTAGCGTTTCCTCTGGATCCCCTTGCTAGCTTGACAGGGGGAGAGCTCCGTTGTCTGGGCTAGAGCAAGAGGCAGGTTGCAGTGAAGAGAGCGGCCAGCCCAGCTCTTGGCAGACGCCCAGCCATGTCGCTGGCCCTGGGGGGCCCCACAGTCAACGCGCCTTTTCTTCTTGATCTTCGCTCTGGGGGTGCTTCTAGGTGAAAGGTCCCTAGTGCTAGCAATCAAAGGCATGCACAGCTATTTCCTTTCCCTTTCTCTAATGGTCTGTCTGTCTCTCTCTCTCAATGTGTGTGTGTGTGTTAAGGGTGCAAGCTGCAGTGGGCAACCGGGGGGGGGGGGGGGGGGAGACACTAAAAACTGAAGACAAAGTCATCTGGGCCCTCTAAAATTCTGTGAACATGCAAGAGGATTGCACAATCAAAGCCTTGTCTGGAAACGCTGTAGGACAACCTGGGCTCGTATCTCATGCCCCTTGCTAATGCACGTCTCCCTTTCTTGCTCAGATACCCTCCGTGACACATTTTTGACATGACATCAATGGAAAGCAGAGTTTTCTCCTATCAGTCTGCTGATTGCCAAGGGGTGCAAAACGAAAACATGAGCTGAATGCTGATTGGAAATTTAGTATTTTCAGCTAGAGCAAAACCCACCAAACAACAATAAACAATTGATGCTGATTAAAACCGACGTACAAATTCCATTACCCCAGAAGCAGCTTGGTGCTCAGTAATGCAGACTTGCAGAAGGACTAACCAGGGGAAAGAGCATTTCACTGTCATAGTGTTATTATTAGTAGAGCTAGTTTCACTTCTGTATTGCTCAATTGCTCAATAGCCTTGGCAGTTAACAACAATTCATGTGGTAGAAATACAATAAAAACAGCTGAAGAATTAAATGCAGAAAATAAAACAAAGTAAAACAGTTCTGGGCATAATCATATGGCTTTCCAACTTGTCAGGGAATAGGGTGGAATCCCAGCTGTGACCTCAGGAGAACTCTGCCTCCAGCCTCAATGTAGTTCTCTCCTCGCTCGCTGGGCTTTGAAGATGGAAGATGGGCTTTGAAGCCCCCACACATGGGGTGGTGGGGAAGAGAAGGGCAAGACCCTGCCATCTTCAGAAGAATCCTGGTCTCCTGTTATGTGCTGTCAAGTTGTCTTCAGCTTACAGTGACTTTGTGAATGAAAGCCTGTCCTATCCCTGACAGTCTAGCTCAGCTCTTGCGAAGTCCAGGCTGCGGCTTCCTTTAAGGAAGCAGTCCATCTTACACTTGGCCTTCCTTTTCTTCCTCTGCCTTCTACTTTGCCTAGCATGATTGTCTTCTCCAGAGAGTCTTGCCTTCTCACAATGTATGACAGCCTCAGTGTTGTCGTTTTTGCTTCTGGCTTGATTTACTCTAGGACCCACTTAGTCTTTCTGTCAGTTGAGGATATTTGCAAAGCTCTCCTCCATCTCCATGTTTTGCATCCATTAGATGGCCCAGCTCAGCCATCTAAATGTTTTAGAGGGCAGAGGGAGTGTGGACATAGCCTTCATGCTCTCCCCACTTTACATGGGATGCCAGTAACCTTCCTGTTTTGCAGATTTATAGGCAATCGCACTGGATCGCAGCCTGGAACTACTAAGACAAGACCTGTGGGGAAAAAAACCCTATAAGTCCCCTGTATTCCATGAAAGGCCATAAATGGCACTCAGCGTTTCAGCATAAAAGGTAGTTAACCTGGCACTGAAAGGATAACAGTTGGAACCAGGCAGGCTTCAGAGGGGATAATTTTTCATAATTGGGGGGCACCACTGAGAAGGCCCTCTTATTTCATGCCACACCCTGAGCCTCCCTTGGAGCTGGTGCTTGGAGAAAGTTCTCTCATACTGAATCTGAGTAGGTATAGGTTGGGAGAGGTGCTTCAACAGCTTAGGTATTACAGCCCTAAGTCCTGCATGGTTACACCCAGCACCTTTGATCAGGCTCAGAAATATACAGGTAGTCAATGCAACCAGGCGGGACGCACAGGCACATGTGTGGACCTTCTGGTCTCAGTGATTAGTCTGGCCGCTGCATTTTATGCAAGCTGCACACTCGTGCAAAATCTTGCAGGGTTCAAGGACAGTGACACTACAGTAACCTAGTTTATAGGTGCTTAGCAGGGCTATGAAGGACAGGGCATTTTTGAGGACAGTCAAATAAATCATGAGGTCGCCATAACTCAGAGACAATTCCATAACAACATAACAACAAAAAATAGTAATCTCACTTGAAGATCACCAGAAGCAGATGACTGAAACCAGGGTATTCCTGTCCAGATTGGGTGCCATGGGGTCACCAACTGGTAGAACCACTACGTCCCACTGAAGCTGTCTGAGCTTTAACAGCCAGAGATGACTAAGATGGACCTTGCTCCTTCAAGGGAAACTCAACCTCATCCAGAACAGGTATCATCATCATCGTCGTCGTCAGTATCAGCATCAGCATCATCCACCCTTGCCAAACTTGCCTTTGCTTATTTTCTTTTTTAATATATCAACAACTTGTCGATTTTTACCCATTTCTCTGAAATCTTGTCAAAGCTAATGCACTATTTTGTCATCAGGGAAAGGGTGGCGGTGGTGTTACATCTTTTCTCTACTTTAATTGCCTACATTTTAATTACTTGAGTTACTTTAATTTCTTCAACCCTAACCCAAATCTGCCCACGGCAGTTTTGAAGAAGGTTCCAAAAGCTTTAAGAAATCAACATCAAATGATTTCAGTAAATGTCATAGTGTAAAACACTAACTAAAACACACATGCACACAACAGACACCCCCACCATGCAACACCTGGGTCAAAAGCAGACTGAATTGAGAAAGTTTTCAAAGTCTGCTTAAAGGAAACTGCAAATGGCAGCCTTTTTATCCCCCAAGGGCAAAGATGTGGACCATGTGACCCTCCAGATGCATTCAGACTGCAGCTTCATCAGCACAGCCAATGGCGAAGGCTGATGGAACTGCAGATCAACAGGCATGGGTTCCTCATCCCTGCTTCATGGGGCCACCCGTGAAAGGGCCATGCTTTGGTATACACCAGTCTGATGTTCTAGACAGCAGGCCAAACAGCTGACCTCAGAAGATCAAGGCCTGGGCAGTTCTTTCTGTGTGCAGCAGTTGTTCAGAGAATTTGGTCCCACGCTGGTCAGGCCTGTTTGCAGTAGCACTTTGAATTGATCCTGGAAATGCACAGGTAGCTGGTGTAACTGGGAATATCATCTTAATACCTTACCCTTACAATAATGCTAGGAGCTGCATGTGGAACAACCTGATGTTTCCAAATTATTTCTAAAGCCCTGTGTAGAATGTGTTAGAACAGTTTAATCTAGATGTAACCAGTGCATGAGTAACTGAACCAATTCTGGGTTTAATTAATGCCCAAAGGTATTATTTTTTATATAAGGAAAAAAACAGTCTTTGATTTGTTAGTTTTCAATTCTGATTTGCAGAAGTTAATTTTAGCATTTGCTTCAGTAGAAAAAGAAGAGTCCGGAACCATGTGCAATTAATGAATTAATATAACAGGTGCAATTAGGTGGTATCAGAGTTTGCCATTTCTTGTGAATCCCATGGTGAAGCAATTAGAGTAATTAGGATAAACACAGCTAAATTAGGCAATCACAGGGGTAAATGTCTGGATTTTCAGGTAAATGGCACTGGATCAGCAGGGATTTTACAAGACATACAGAAAAAGTACTCTGTGCAGGTACATGGGGGTGTTGTTAGTATCACACTGGAAAACACCAGATGAGAAAGAAATTGTATGCAGATGTTCGCAGTGTTCAAGCTCGACACGGAAGAGGGAAAGGCACATGGCTCAGTGGTGGGATGCATGATTCGCTTGTGCACTGTCATGGTTTCATCTCTGGCATCTCCAGGTGGGACCCCGAAAGATCCCTGCATGGACCACAGGAGCAGTGCTGCGAGTTGGTGTTCACCCTCAGAGCCAAATTCAGTTTCCGAGGAGCACACAGAGGCTGCATCCAGTGATGAGCAGGACAGAAGCACAGGACGAAGAACCAAGAACTGACAGATTTTAGCTTAAAGCTCTGACAACCAATAACCAAGTCTTAGAAGAAGCATTTCAACCTTTTAGAATCGGGAAAAACTGCAAAGTCACAGAAACTGTCAAATGAACAGTGGTTCAGGAAAGGGAATGGTGCCTTCTGGGAACTGGGCTGGATTTGGCCCTGATATTTTGCACCCCTCTGATAGACTGGTGGGGGGGAGAAGCTAGATCCCCTCATATTTGGTGCTTTAGGACCTAGAACTCTTTGCCATCATGGCCAATGGTGTGAGACCTCATGTGCTGTTGTGGTTAGAGTGTTGGGAAGGAATTGGGGCATCCCACTCAGCCATGAAGTCCATTAGGCAACTTTGGGCCACTCAGCACTTTGCCTTGGCCTGCCTTGCAGGATTGTTGGAAGGACAAAACGGAGACAGGGAGGATCACACAGCCTCCCTTGGGTTCCTTGCAGGAGGGGAAAAATGGGTTTAAATGTAACGGAATAACAATAGTTGAAGTCCGGATCATCTGGGGACATGCTTCCAGCCACCCCTGGTTTAGACTGTGATGTGTGACGGGGAACACAACTGGAACTGGTATATATTTCTTAGAAACATGCATGGTGCCATATTTTGCCTGGCCTGGCATTGTGGGTAACAGAGCAATCCTGTCTCTGGTGTGTTGTGTATTTTGTAACAGACCAAGGGACCCTTCCAAAGTTACTGACTCCTTCCATGCCTTTGAGCCATTGCTGTTTATGTTGGTGTCACACATGTGTGCATTGCTGACAAACTGCAAAGCACCCACCACCTGCTCTCTTGTGAACTTATACATATGAATGCGCGAGATTTCTTTTGGTGCCTGCACATCAGCAGAACTCTGTGTATTTGTTTTCTCAGGGCCATAATACTTCACATTTGCTTTTTAGAAGTGTTTGATCAATGAGTGTGTGTGCATTATTCTGGCAATTGTTGACCCAGTGGTTATATATGTAATTGGCACTTTGCAGCTAAAAGACAAAAGCTCTCTAGTAAGCTGTAAGATAACCCTCTGTGCATACTTAGAATGATAGTTGGACCCAAACTGGAGGTCTCTCCCCTCTCAGAAACTCCAGGGCTCCTCCATCAGGATGGTTCCTGCTGTCAAAGGCAAAGTGGTAAAACTGGAGCAGGGTCTCTAATTGGGCAGCTCGTCTCTCCCAGCACCTTGTCATGGGGCCAGGGACTGGTCAAGGCAATGGCTCCCCCTCCTCCCTTCTTCACTGCCTCCTGTCCCTTCCAAAACAGGACAGCTCTCCCTGTCATCCTGGAACCTGTGGGCAGGGACCTGGAGGGGACTTCTCAGGCCTGTGTCTCTGTCTGATCTCTGAGCTCCCATCGCCGCTGCCTCAAGGTCCTCTTCAGAACCTCAGCCCTGCTGATGCTGGACTACCCACCAGGATTGGTGGTTGGCTCCATGCACTACAGGTGTGGCATTGGGTGAGGGGGCGAAGGTGTTGTTTGGGCAATTCAGATTGACTCAGGCAAATGATTTGAGCAATTCCTGCTCCCTTTTATTTTTATGGGAATAGGGTGGAATAACTCAGCTTATTTCCAAAGCAATCCTGTCAAAGACTGGGTCCTGATCTCCACTATCTTTATTGGTTACTAAATTGAAATCTGGGCCCACATTAAGGTGCTTACAGTGACATAAAAGCCCTAAATGGCTTAGGGCCTGGATATCTAATGAAACACCACTTCCCATGTACACCTACCTGGACCCTAAGATCATCTATGAAGGTTCTTCAGGGTGGCTGGAAAGAAGCAAGGAAGGTGGCGATCAGGAGAAGGGCCTTCTTGGGTTTGGCACCCCATTGATGGAATCAGCTCCAAAGGGAGGTGTGCCTGGTGCTGACATTGTATTGGCGCCAGGTCAAACCTTTTCATTTTCACATCATTTCAACTGTTGAATAGATGGCTTGATTTTTTATTGGTTTTTATTCAGAATGTCATTGAATGGTTGCTGTGGATCAGTATTCTGTGCTGTGCATTATTATTTTATCTTTATTCTTCACTGTGGTTCTTCTGCTTGAAATTGTTACAATTATTATGGACGTTATTGTTACTACTGTATTTATGCTGTAAACTATTATGAGAGCATTTGCTATAGAGTCTATAAAAACTTGAAATAAATAAACAAGGCTAGGAGACAACAAACGTTTACACTGCAGTTTTCTGCATCTTAAGACTCTGAAATGTAAAAGGTGGAGAACAGCTGTCAACAGCTGGGACAGGGAGCATCTGACACCTGACAATTCACAGGCTCCAATCCTCCAAATCAAATGGAGCCAGCCAGCCGTGCTCTGTGGGGTGCTGACATCCTCACTTCTCCCCTCCAATCCTGATTTTATTTTATTTTTTGCAGTCCTGGCAGGCAGGCAGCAAAAACAAGCTTCCTGAATTGTTATCTCCACCTCTGGGTGTTCCTTCTTAATAAAAGCATGCTCAAAGGGGCTTGCAGCCTTATGGAAACAGAATAGATCATTTCTAAAGCATTAACAGTTACTTTTAGGATTGAAACTTGGAAGGGAAGCAATTAAGGAACAAGAAGATATCCAGCGAGGACAATCCACTGGAGACAAGTCCAAAATCACGCACACTCTTTTATTCCCAATTGATGTGTATGAGTGTGAAAACTGGATGGTAAAGAAAGGTGACAGGGGCAAAATCAATACATAAGAAACATGGTACTAGAGGAGAGGTTTGCAAATATTCTGGACTAACAGAAAGATGGACAAGATGGTCCTAGATCAAATGATGCCAGAACTTCCCCGGAAGCTAAACTGATAAAATTGAAGCTTTCGTACATCAGCCACTTCATGAGAAGACAAGACTTCCTGGAGAAGACAATCAAGCTGGGGAAACTGAAAGGCGGAAGAGGAAGAGCCAATACAAGATGAATCGATCCCATAAATGGAGACAAAGACTTGAGTTCATAAGAGCTGAGCAGGGCTGCCAAGAACATCTGGGAGGGTTTTCATTCACAAGGTCACCATAAATCAGATTTAATGGCACATAACAAGAGCAGTAATTACTGATCATAACAAGGTTTAACTAATCTTGTGCAAACAAGTCTCACCATAACAAATACACCCTTGAATTAAACAACCCTACAAATGTTAAATGGAAGAAGAAGAAACAGATCGAACATGCACGCAGAAAAGTGAGCAAGTCTTCGTAACTGCAAGCAGCCAGTCCATTGGGATCCTGCTTTCCCAGCCCAGCTAGACGGAATGAGTGTGAGAAGAAAGGAATGGGTCCTGCAGGACACACAGCTGGCTGGTCTCCAAACCCTTTCAGCAGATGCGAGGCCAGCTTTGGAGGGTGAAGACGGCCAGATGGGGCCACCAAAGGCCACCATCTATGGCGGGTGGGCAGCACTGGGTTTGGTGGTCTACCAGCCCCAACTCTACGAATGATGCTGTCAGCGTTCCCTGATGTCCTGGTGCGTCTTTGACTTCCCATGCTTGTGCAGGAGGAGTTGGACAAAGCCGTTGGTGGTGGGCTCGTGCCTTGGCCCCTGGCAGTGGAGGGCATTGTCAGCAAGTAGCACTAAGCAGCCATTTGCCCCCCCGAACGCCCACGGCTCCTCAGGAGAGCTCTCACAAGTCACTGGCCTGCATGAAGCTGCCATTACCACCCAGCAGTCAGCCGGGACAGAATTCTATTAAGTGAATATTTTCTGCCTGTGTGGGTGGTCACATGGAGGGCTATGGATCATTCATGATTACTCTGTAACCACACACTTGCTAAAACTGGATTAATTTCAGAGAGTCCCCCCACCTCCATTGCAAGGTGATGGGGATTGAAGCAAGGACTGCAAATAATATTCTTGCTCCAAACCTCTCAATTTGCTTTGTGCAAACCTGCCCACTAGTTCCCCCTCCACACACACTTCCCTCCACTCCCTGTGGAGCACATTTCAAGATGGTGTTTAATCAAAAGTGGTCTCTAGGAGACAAGTGCAGGAAGTGTGCTTTGGCTTCAGGAAAGGAAAGACAGCCTAGAGTATTGTGCTGGGGAAGCAGGGAGGAAAATTGCAAAAAGAGACTTGGAGGATCAGGAGAAACTTACGGGTGTTAGGAACTGGGGGAAGCCATTAAAGCAGTGTATTTGGAACAACTCCACCTGCTGGACAGTTTTGGATGCCCGATCTTTCTAAGGATCTTTTAGCGATGCTTGAAGTGGCCTTCAAATCTAGGAAAGGCCCTATCTAAAGTAGGACACCTGGCCACCCTAAGATGCCATCCGTAGCCAGTCATCAGTTCCTTCTAGCTGAAAGGGTCACTAAGCTGAGCGCTGAAAGCAACAACCAGGATGGGCCACAGCTCAGAGGCAGAATACTTGCTGGTCACACTGAAAGTCCCGGGGTCACCTCCCAGCATCTCAAAAGCACCAGGCAGCAGGTGGTGGGGTGGATCTCCCATCTGAGGGAATGGGCCACCTTCACTACTCATAGCAGACCAGTTTCCTCCAGCCTGGTGCTCTCCAGATGTTATGGTCTTCCGCTCCCATCAGCCCTAGTCAGCATAGTCAGTCATGGGTCGTTTCTGCTGTTAGCATCTTACGAGAAAGGATAAAGTCTCATCAGGATTTCGCAGCGATGAAGATGACAAATTCTCACATGATTTGACTGCCAGGAGGACCTGGCAAAACTCCATGGGCAATCCTGCAATGGGCAGTCATCCTAAATCCGGATGGATTATCAGCAGGGATCCTCGGCCTCTTGGGCCCAGCAGGGCGAGAGCAACAGAACGCGTGAGCAAAGTGTGCCTGCATCAGTGTGCAAGGGCATTCACAAATCTACCTGTGCATTATCACGATGCTCGTGACCTTCCCAGGTGCCTCCTCCAAGAGAGGCTTGGAATGCAGTGACAAGGAAAAACTAAGGCGAGCAGGTATGCTGGGGGTGGTGGTGCTGGTGTACAGTCAAAAGAACAGCCGCAGTTTATTCACACATACAGGAAATACATGCAGTGTACCGGGAGCCCCCAAAGGGACTACCTAGACGGGGTCTGTACCAGATGCTTTTATAACCTATCAGGTACCCACACAGTTTGGGGAAGGGCTGGGGGATCGGGTGAGGGATCACACACACAGCAGGCCAGAGGATTTTTTTGTTGTGAGCCGCCCCGAGGCTTTGTTGCGATGGGGGCGGCATAGAAATGTTTTAAATAAATAAATAATAAATAAATCAGGCACTTTGCTAAAGGCACATGAGAAGAACACTCAAGGGTTGAATGGGGTTGCGAGGACACACAAAAAAAGGAACCTTCAGGACAGGTTCATTAACCATGACCTACCTAAGAGAGTACCACGAAGGACAAGCCTTAGCATTTCTAAGGGAAGCAAGACTTCTAAGGTGCCTTAAGTCTAAAACTGTCCTTACAGTGTCAGGTTTTTAGCAGCCACGTTTTGGCAAAGGTTTTGCTCATTTTGGCTTGACAAAAGCAACAAGGGAGAATGCCTTTCTGCTGGCGACCCGCTAGTTACTGCATGACCTCCTTGCCTGGTTTGGGAGATTGTTACCTTTTGGACAGCATGGTAAGACCTTCCCTCAGGCATTTGGCAGCATATGTTGATGTTTTTAATCAGGTCCTGGACTTTTCTTGTTGCAGATTGCTTACCTTTGTTACAGTTACAGGTATATCTTGTTATATGTATATATTCTCTCCCTCCCTCCCTCCCTCCCTCCCAAGTGCTCTCTCTCTCTGTGTTTATAACATATTTTAAGGTATTATCTTTGTAAGTCACTCAGAAATGTTCAGCTAATTAACTGTTTAGACATTTAATCAATTACATGAAATGAAAAAGTGGCCTCTGACCCCCAAGCCAAGCTCGCATGCAACTTTAAGTCCAAAAACTGATCTGTAGTTTCCTGCTGAAATTCCACAGCAAATCATTCTGTGGTAATACTGAGACTGAAAAGGTCAAATTTAGCCACGACATGCTAAATCTGTCTCTTTTAGCATTTTGTAGTGTTAAAACCACTGCTCCTGTTCTTCTGCAGCCTCCAAATTTGGCAGCAAACTGGGAGGCCAGCTGGCCTGTGCTTTGCCCACACCTGACCTAAAAGAAGAAGAGACTTGATTCTCTCTTCCATCGGCCAAGGATCAGGGAGAAAACCCATGCTGGAAGACCCAACAATCTGTGGAAGCCAGGGATCTGCAATGCTAAATAGCAATTTACTTTTCTTAATAGCTGAGGGTGCTTTATTTCTTAGTTGTTCTTTTTGCACCAGAACAAAGTGGGGAGGGGAAGAATTTCCAATCCACACTAATGTAAAAGTTAATGAAATGTGCTTGTTTGCCAAAGCTTTATACCTACCTCCAGTAGTTGTATGGATGGCACACAGAAAATGTTTGCTGAAGGATCAGACAATTACATTCATGCATCCACAGAATAATTGAGAAAGGAGAACAAAAGACCACTCGAGTCACAGCAAAATCCGACACTCAACACTTATTAAAACAGCTTTCTGAAATCTATGTTTCCTTGAAGTTTTCCTGGGGAGAAGTTGTAATGAAATGGTTGGAGTCTTCTTTTCAGGCAGCTCTGCATTTTCTTTTTTCAGTAAATAAATAAAAAAGAATAACAACAAAGAGAAGACACTTCTCCTTCCCCAGTTAGCATCAAGTATGAGAGGACCCCAAAGGATTTACAACCCAAATGCAATTTGCTATCTCAGTAGCCACCAAATCACTACACACAGCTGCTATTCACTGGCTGGTAGGGTGGTCGTGTGCCCTGCTTTACAGAGAACCGTCCTCTTCCACCCGACGGGAGTTTAAAGATAACAAATCCAAAGAGAGGCAAGCAGGAGCCGTCGTGCAAGGAGCAGGCGCACGATGCCGGACTGACTGGGACTTCCCCTTGCTCTGTGTGCCTGATACATGAGGAGAAGGGCCCTCCCGTGAGGAGGTGGGGTTCAAGTGGCACCCCAGTGGGCAGTGATCACAGGGTAGGGAGGTGACCTCTACGGCTTCCCCACACAGCTCCACCCCAGCTGCCGGCCCTCCTGCCCCCTGCTTATTGCCTGGGCATGGCATGGCTCATGGAAATGGGAGGAAAGGCACTGCCTTTGGCCATGTGTACAAGCCCAGCATTAACTGACTTAGCTTCCCCACGCCAGCTTCCCTAACTGAAGCTCCTGCCATGCTGGAGGATGGTTTGCTCATGAGAAATCCTGCTTTCCAGCATTGGCAGGAGTTTAAGGTGACAAAATGGCTAGCGGTTGTCCTGGCTCTGCTTTGTTCATCTCAGTGCCCCTCTGGGGTCCTCTGGCTGATGACTGGGCGCGACTCACCCTGCCCACTCATCTGTCAGGCACATGGGAACACCTTGCAGATTTTAGCCAGTGTACAGCCAAGGGGTTTAGGGTGCCATGTGAAGCTACCCATTGATTCTCAGCCCAACCTACCTCACGAGGTTGTTGTGAGGATGAAGTAGGAGGGAGAGGGTTATTCCTTGGGTTGTTTGCAGGAAAAAAAATCAGGATATAAATACAGAATAATAAATAAGCCCACAATGAGCCGCACAGTGGCTAATTGTGTGTTAATCAATCCACGAGAAACCAGTTTTGTGGGAAGTGGGTGAATGCCCTCTGAATCCCTGTTACATCTTGATTCAGCCTCTTGTGATAGCTTTTTCAGGGGGCCTACCCCAGTTTCAAATTATCTTCGGCTTCTTCTTAAGGGTCTCCCTGTGACTCTCTCTTGCAGCTACATGAAGATCTCCAAGAGGAATCTACTGGGACCTCTTTTTGACAAGTCTGTCATAAGCTGACATCTGGGCACTGTGCAGCGTGGATGCTGTCACTCCAAATAAAGTGGTGTTGCAGTTTGTGATGCCTTTTGTGCAAAGCTCAAACACCGTCCTGCATGAGTCCTGCCAAGTTCCTAGTTTTTAGGATTCTTTGGCACTCTGCATAGGCTTCAGGGAACGTCTGCCTCAGCAACAGAGCACAGGCATGGGAGGAGGATGCATGGGTGTGTTGTGAAGCTTGTATGGCATGAAATCCCACAAGAGCTGACTCCAGGTGTTTGAGGGCCCTTGGCCAAGACATGCATAATGAAGCTACATGGTCACCAGCTGTGCCTCTTCCTCCTCCTCCGCCTCCTCACCCTTACTACCACTTCCTTGCTCAACACACAGAGAGCCAGGAAGTGAGTAATCAAGCGCATCTCTTGCTCAGCCTTCTCATCTCAACCACTGTGTGGGCTGAACATCAGCCTGATGAACAAGCAGGTTCTAAAAGTGAAGACCAGTGGACAACTACAAGGAGCTCTTGCTGGTGGGGCCCTGCTGGGTGCCCAATCATGCCTACCTGTGACACAGATCCTGCACATTACAATCCCAAATCAAAAATAACTGCCCCAGCAGAAGGTTTTAGAGGGATTTAAACATACATAGAAACAGAGCGAGTCAGAAGGGGTCTCCCGGGCCATCTAGTCTGACCTCCGGCACCAGCCGGCTCTGCTCATGACATGCCCACCATGTGGATGTCCAGCCTATCCTTGAACACCTGCACCAATGGGGCCTCAACGACCTCCCGTGGAAGCCCATTCCACACCCTCGGGGTCCTGACTGTCAGAAAGTGCTTCCTGGCATCCAAATGGAACCTGGGTTCCCTGAGCTTTGCTCCGTTGTAGCGCATCCTGCCCTCCTCTGTGGGGAAGAACAGGTCTCTACCCACCTCCATGTGACTCCCTCTCACATACCTGTAAGTCACCAACAGATCCCCTCCTCTTCTCCAGGCTGAAAAGACCCAGTTCCCCCAGTCTCACCTCATATGGCTTTCCCTGCATTAAATAAAGGATTTATTTCTGGATGCACCCTGGTAACTGATGTTAGCTGCCTGGACTTCACCATTCGAGGGGAGAGAAGGATAACAAACATATAAAGCAAGGAGGGAGTGATTACGTTCTTCTGCCTTGTTTGTGTTGCTCCCTAATTCTTCTGCCACATCATTTCCCTGCAAACTCCGCTGGTTCTCTATAGGACACGGTTCATTTCAAATCCTGTTAGCTGAAGTGGGAGTATGTTGGAATTTGTGTCTGGATTTGCACAGGAGGTGGGCTGCCTGTTTGAAGCTGAACCTACAGCTATTCCACTTGAGACCTTCATTCCCTTTCTCCTTGCTGTCCTTGACTGCTTTTTAATTATCTGTGTTCTACTTTTGGTGATTGGCTTCTTACTGAATCCACTCCTTTTGTGCAGACAACCTCCAGAGGAAAAGTTTTCTTTTGTCTCTCTTTTTCATTTTGCTTTTTCAAAACCAGTTAAGTAATTTACAGCAACAGAGGCATGTAACAAGTGAAGCAGAATAACATGATGGAAAGCATTTTAACTTGTAATTGCCCTCAAGTGTTTGGAACAGCAGACAGAATAGCTGTTTTTAAAGCATTTACTGTGATACATAGAGGAAGGTTTACAAGTGTTTGCTGCACTTCTGGGAAAACTCATCGCTCGGTGGCAGAACCCATGTTTTGCATGCAATCTCTGGAATCTGCAATTAAGTAGACCAGGTGTTATAAAATATATCTACTGGAGATCTTGGAGTAAGACTGGCTCAAAGGGCTGGGTGGGGGGCAGCTGACAGGTGTTTTCTCCTCCCTCTTGTACTATTGCTTCCCTGTGAATGCAGGTCCTGGCAGAATTACCCCACTGTGGTAGCAATACCCCAAGTGGGGGGGGGGAAGTGGCTGGATCCTTTTATTTCCCATAATTCTTCTGAGTGTGGCAAGCCCAGAGGAGTTGTGGGAAATAAAAAAGTGTGGCTAGATCTGGCCATCAGGTAAGATCTGCCTGCCAGGATGTTGGGGCCCTGACACAGTTAGGAAATTTTAGACCCTAGACTTAATAGTCTTATGGGTCCCCCTTTAAGTGCCCATTTTGCATTACCTCTGTTGTGAAGCATCTAACTAGGATTGCTCTTCTCCATGCTCCAGCTTGTTAACACTGTTATCCTCCATGTGCCCACTGAGAAATCAGTCTGATTATGTTCAACGGGGCATCCAAAATACCTAGCAAGGGACTGTGGGAGGTGTAGTCCAACATCTCTGGTGGGTACCAGGTTCAAGGCAGCTGGTTTAGATTTTTGTATGTAGGTATGTATGTATGTATGTATGTATGTATTAAATATATTTATATGCCACTACAATAGCCCACATCTGGGTTCTCTGCATGGCTCACAGTATAAAAACAACACAACATTCTAAAATCAATAACACAGTAAGTCATAACAATATCATGGCAATGTCTCAAAAAGACATGATCTCTCTGGAAAGGAAGAAGGAGACATGATCTCTTTCTTCACTTTTGGTTCCTAAAAAAACACTGTTGATAGAATACTGGAAACAGATATCCCCAAACTTAAAATAGCCAACATCCTGCCTTTTATTATTTTTTCACATCTGGTACCCGGGTTCATGACAGGGCCCTGTTTTGTAGTTCTGGTGTTCCACCATTCCAGAGGTCTGGTAGACTGGGCTTCCCCATGTTTACTTGTTCCAGGAACTGTGGTTCCCATTGTTGGGGATCCCCTTTCACACTGACTTATCCACGGGGAAAGAATTCTGAAATGCTGGTGGCAGAACCTCAACTTAGCACAGAGGACAAGAGCAGGGATGAGTGAATATATTTGTTTTGCTTTCTGTAATGTTTACACTTCGTTAAGTACATTTTTTTCTGTTCTGTTTCCACATCAGTTTGTGAATGTTATTTCTTTGTAAGCCCGCAAGAAAGTTTCCCTGCGCACAAAATATGTCTATTTTTTCTGTATATGTATGCACTGTGTTATACAGACTTCTTGCAATTGCTGTCCCATGGCATATACCTTTTTGTAACCATTTCCCCAAACAGGTGCATTTGTGTGTGCATGTTTTAAGTGAAAGACTGTACTGCAAAATTCAGAGAAGTGGAAGAACCAAAGGATTGTGTTCTGGTTGGGGATGATGGCAGTTGCAGTCCAACACTGGGAGGTTGAAGAAGGTTGCTGTAGAAGACAAGAAAGAAGGAGGGAAGGAAAGAAGGGAAAGAGTTAAGGAGGGAACTGGCATTTACCTATGCATAGAACAAACCAAGGCAAATCCTATGTGTATCTACTCAGAAATAAGTCCACTAACGTTCAGATAAGTGTGCATGGGATTGCAGAATAAGCTAGATGGACTTAGTCCTCATTGTAATCAATAAGACAAGCTGGGCATGGCAACTAAATTACCCCTGATTTCAGTAGGAACTGAATTCAGTTAAGTTACTCTGTATCCAAGCAAATGGTAGCAATTGAGGTAAATCCGCGCACCAAAAAGACACATACAGTGTTTGCTGGGAGGCACACATGTGCTTAGAACACACATACGCACACCCTGCCACCAGAACAGTACACTCTTTCCCCCAAGCATATGCACAAGTGAGTGCGTGTGTGTACACACATACACACTCAGGCACATGCACACAGTTTCCCTGGAAATTTGGAGGTTGGCTTTCTTGAGTGCTGGTTCCTAGAACATTGTTTAGAGAATAGGCATGTTGAGGGCTTGTTCTTAGACCATCCTTAGTGGCAAATTCCAGCAGGGCTGGTGCATCATGTGGGATGGTGGTGAAAATGGCCCCAGGTGTGTGAGAACCGTTCAAGAGAGAAGATCACCAAGGAGTGAAGGTTCTGAAACAAATACCATGGAGGGTTAGAGATGGGCGAAAGAAATGCTCATTTCTTACTACGAAATTGATAAGAAAGAGATTATTTTCAAGTGGTTAACACCAGAAGGAATATTTTTCACTTGGAACTCTGTAAGATATAGATTAGACTCAACTCTCAAAGCACAAGAGTTCTATGAAAAATTTAGAGCTATGTTTGAAGAGGAAGAACCCGGCACTTCAAAAGAAGAAGAAAAAAGTACTGAAGTAATGGAACTAACAGAGTGCCATTCTGAGGAAGGAGAAATAACGAATGTCGACGCACAACAAGAAGTACAAATTTTGGACTCAAAGGAGAAGAGAAAGGGTAGAGCTGTAAAGGTGAAAAATAAGTAGACATGTATATGTGTATATGTGTATATATACACACACACATATATTTATATAATTTTTCTTAAATATGGCTGCAAAAAGAGAAGGGAGAATTGAGTTCCTCTCTTTAAATGTTAATGGACTGAATGGATCTCCTAAGAGAAGAAGGTTTTTGCTCTACTTCAAAAACAAAAATTAGATATAATTTGCTTACAAGAAACACATATTAAGAAGCGAAGTGTTAAACTTTCGGAATGCCTAAAACTAGGAAAATTGTTTGTATCTTCTACTTCTCAAAAGAAAAGAGGTCTAGCACTCTATGTTAAGGAAAAATTGGACCCTGAATTTATTCTCGCTGATGAGGAGGGTAGGATCCTGATGGTTGAAATTACAATTAAATGGAAAAAAGTACTCTTAGTGGCAATATATGCACCAAATGATCATCAGGAAACTTTTTACCAAAAATTACACATGTTACTTCTACAAGTGGATTTCCAGACTATGCGTGTAATGGGAGATTTCAATGCAATTGTGGATAAGGAAATGGATTATAAGAATGTTAGTAAAGAAAAACGGGTTGGAGGATACTCCCAGAGTCCTGTTCTAACATGATTGAAGAATTCAGACTGACAGATGCTTGGAGGCACAAAAACCCATCTTCTGCCAAATATTCTTTTTATTCAAATAGACATAGGTCGTGGTCTAGAATTGATATGGTTTGGATAACTCCAGACTTAGGACCAGATCTGATAGAAGCTGAAATAGAGGCAAATGTCTGGGCAGATCATAACCCGGTATTTTTATCACTAAAAGGAACTGAAAGGACACCCAGATGGAGCCTAGATAAAACATTGTTAAAAGATTAAAAAATTATAGAAAAGATAAATAAAGAAATGCAAGTATTTTTTCAAATAAATAAACCAGAAGAACTTTCTTTACAGAATGTCTGGGATACAGCTAAAGCCTATGTCAGGGGAGTGATTATTTATTTTATTTTGATTTTAGAGGTACTGAATAGAAGTGTTAGGGATGACGAGGACATCAAAGGAACTAGAATTAGGGACGAAAGTTATAAATTGCAAGCATTTGCAGATGATTTGGTCTTTATAACGGAGGAACCTTTTGTAACAATGCCTAAACTTTTGCAACGGATTGAAGAATATGGTGAAGTTACGGGAATGAAAATAAATAGAGAAAAAACGAAACTGTTAGTTAAAAACCTTACGCGAGAAAAAAAAGAAAGGCTCCAGGAACAAGTAGATTTGCAGATTGCTAAAAAGGTTAAATACTTGGGAATCTATCTTACAGCTAAATGTACCACTTTGAAAGAAGATAATTATGATAAATTATTGAAGGATATTAAAGGTGATTTGGAAAAATGGGCCAATTTACAATTATCCTTGATGGGAAGAACAGCACTTGTTAAAATGAATATATTACCTAAACTTCTGTTTCTGTTTCAAATGATTCCCGTGAAAATTGATTAAAAATTTTTTGATGACCTAAATTTTCAAATCTCGAGATTTATCTGGAGAAAAAAGAAACCAAGGATTAAATTAAAAATGCTTCAGGAAGCTAAAAGGAACGGGGGTTTTGGTCTTCCTAATTGGATGTTGTACTATCAAACATCTGTGTTAACGTGGCTAAAAGAATGGATAACTTTGCGAAATAAGAGAATTTTGTATCTTGAAGGTCATGACTTGCAGATGAGTTGGCATGCTTATATGTGGTATGAAGAAACTATCACATGGGTCTTTTCTGAGTCACTTTATTAGAAGATCTTTAATGTCAGTCTGGGAAAAACTAAAGCTAAAACTGTATAATAAATTACCAAGATGGCTTTCACCTATGGAAGCTTTTGTATATCCAAATGTATTGAACTTTGAAAAGATCATAACATATGACGATATCTTGGATAAGGACGGTGGCCTGAAACTGGAGCAAGAAATACAAGAACAGGGACTTAATATTTCCTGGTGGTATAAGGTGCAGATGCAATCGAGATATGCTAAAGACTATAAAGCATGGGGGTTCTACAAAGACCTAACAGAGTTTGATCAAGTGATGCTTAAAACAGATGAGAAAATTATTAAAAGACTATATGATTTTTTACTTGACAGGAAAATGGAAGGGGAACAGGTTAAGGAAACTATGATAACATGGGCACAAAATTTTGGATTTAATGTTGAACTAGAAAAGTGGCAAAAACTATGAGAAAGAAACATTAAGGTAACATTAGCAACTTCATATAAAGAAAATTAATATAAAATGTTCTATAGATGGTATTTGTCACAAAGTCAATTAGCTAAGATGTTTCCAAATATGTCAAATAGATGTTGGAAATGTAAACATAAAGTGGGTACTTTTTATCATATGTGGTGGACTTGTGATAAGGCGAAAAAATATTGGATTAAAATACATAGATGGATGGAGGAAATATTACAAAAACCCTTTGCTTTTAAACCCGAAGTTTTCTTGTTAGGCATCATACCCGAAGACGTTAACAGACAGGAAATGTATCTGAAGCTGCAACTAATTACAGCAGCAAGGATTGCATTTGCTCAATATTGGAAAAGTGAGGAACTGCCCACCGATGGATTGATTCTAAGAAAGATCTTGGACTGCGCAGAAATGGATAGATTGACTTTATCACTGAAGGAGAAAGAGGATACTGACTTCTATCAAACTTGGGATTCTTTCTATAATTGGCTGGAGAAACGGGACTTGGCGTAAACTTAGAGATGTTTTTAAATTATTATAAATCAATTTGAATTTGACTTTAGAATGTTAAAAAATATGTAGTAGGAGGTTGACCCAGTAAATCCGATGTATGTGATGTTTGATGTTTTTAGTGTTAGTTTAAAAATTTTAATAAAAAAATTATAAAAAAAAAAGAAAATGACCCCAGGTGGGCATCAGTGGCCATCCCTGATCTAAATCAAGCCCCTATGGACACAAATGCACCCAATAATCTTTTAATTCCTGTTGCAGGGAAAACTGTATGAAGTGAGACTGAGAGAACTGGGTATCTTCAACCTGGAGGAGACTCAGAGGGGATCTGTTGGTGACATACAGGTATGTGAAGGGGTGCCACACAGAGGTGGGTAGAGACCTGTTCTCCCCTGCAGAGGAAGGCAGGACATGCTCCAATGGAGCCAAGCTCAAGAAATCAAGGTTCAATTTGGTTGCCAGGAAATACTTCCTGACAGTTAGGACCCTGAGGGTATGGAATGGGCTTCCCTGGGAGGTGGTTGAAGCCCCCTCAGTGAGGGTGTTCAAGGATAGGCATGTGAGCAGAGCCAACTGGAGCCAGGGGTCAGACTGGATGGTCTGGGAGACCCCTTCTGCCTCACTACATTTCTATGTTTTACCCCTAATAGTGCCCCCTCGGTTTCTGTTCTAAAGTATTAAGTTCAGATTTATTGGAAAGACCATGGGGTTGGAAGAAGGAAAAGAATCACAAATCTCATATGATTTTGTGCTGGGCCGTACAATAAAATCATGCCCTATCCCTTTTATTTACTTTATTTATATTCTACCTGTTCGTCCAAGAAGCCCAGGGTGGAGTACAAGACCCCTGGCTCTTCATTTTATTCTCACAACAGTCCTGTGAGGTGGGCTAGGCTGAAAAAGTCACCCAGTGAGCTTCATGGCCAAGTGGGGACTAGAACCCAGCTCTCTCAAGTCCCAGTCTGTTTATTTAGTTTTGTTTATTTACTTAAACTTTTATGTGCCTTCATCACATGCCGCAGCATCTCAGGACAGCTTACAAACGTACAATTAAAACCAATAAAACAATGACAATTCCATAAAATTATATAAAACAAAAACAAAAAAGTGATGGTCAATGATAAAATATTAATTTTTAAAATGGCAATTAAATAAAAAGGTTTTAACCTGGCGCCGAAAAGAATGTAAACTCAGCGCCAGGCGCACCTCTCCAGGGAGAGCATTCCATAAACCAACACTCTAACGGCTGTGCCTCTCAGTTCAACAATACATGATGGCTGTACCAAGCAAAGCTAGAGATTTGCCCCCTTTAGCTGTCCAGTCAAACCAGGAGGATGTTTCCTTATGCGCACCATCAACATGTTGTGTGAACTGCTGAATGTGAGCACAGTTTCTATTTTTATTGTTTTGGAAAAAGCAAAAAAAAAAAAAGGGGGTGGAGGAAGGGCACACTTTTGAAAAGTGCACACAGAAACGTGCACTTTCCTATTCAAGATGTGCACTCTTTCGGTTTGGACAGAAAAGAAAAACAGATTGCCCATGAAAATGGGATTGAGCAAAACTGCACAATGCAAAGAAAGGGGGCGAAGTGCAGTAGCACCTGCAGACAATGGTGGTGAGAAGGTTGAACCATTGTGCATGGGAATGCATTGCAGGTGCGTTACCTGTAGGCCCCCCGACAGCCTGGGCGGGTGAGCACCTCATTTCACACATGCTGCAACTGAGGCAGGAAATCCCAATATCACCAAGACATATGTAATGGCTACTTAAGACACAATAGGCTTAAAAACAGAGATCCTTTCAGAAGCCCATGTCCATCACAGATGTATTTTGGGGCAGCATATCCTCATTTCAGTTCATTGCTTCTCTATTCTTTTTCAGCCTCTTCTGAAATGCTTCAGCTCTTTTCCTGAGCTTGAGCAAACACTGCCAAGAAGTGTATAGGGCGGAGCATGAAAGGGAGCAGAGAAACTTGAGCAAAGGGGCACTGGATGGTGAACTCAGCTGTTTATTTTCTTAGAGGCTCTCTCTTGCTCTGCAAGCTTTCACTCTCTCCATGTCTCAGTCCCCCTGCCTCCCTTTTAAGGATGCTGCCTATCAGCAAAGCAAATACTAGTTCACTTTGTAATTTAAAAATTCCTCTTAAGGGGTGGCTTATTAGAAAGTGTGGCACTGGCAGAAGAGAATTAAAGCTTCCCGTCCTGTGTCATTTTATGACTCCAAATTGCCCCCTGAAGTGGCTATGAAAAGTCCCCATTGGTTGGGATATAAAATTCAGAGCTGGAAAATCTGTGGACAAACAGGGGCAAAAGTCCAACTGGTTACACTTAGGTCAAATGTATTGAAATGAAACAACCAGAGTTAACACTGGAAAGCATTTGGCAAATAAGCCAGGAGAGAACCAGTATCAGAATGCAGGAATATAAAGTCTGCATTTGGGCCCAGAGGGTTTAAAACAGTCAATAAACTGCTGACTTCTCTGCAAAAATGTCTCAAAGAATCAATCCTACAAATTGCTAATTTAAACTCCTGAGGAAGGCCCAGAATTAGGTGCCACAGGGACATGCAGCCTGGGGCTACTTTGAAAAGTAAGCTCCACATTCCAGCTAAGGTTGGAATCCTGGTTGGGAGCCATCTTTCCACTTGGCCTTATGCTTGTGGAGTCCTTCTGACGCTTAGCTTCGTCTTGCAAAGTGAGCCAAGGCAGGGGGAAGTCTGTGAATGCTCTTGGAATGAAGGTTGCACAACTGGCCATCTTCTTCCTCGTCAGGGACAGCAGCAGAAATAGCTGCTGTATGTCGTGCCAAAGAGAGACGGTCCTGCTCTGTTCCTGGCAAGCCCCGCATGACTAGCCTTCTTCTGCATGAGGAGCAGCAGCCCTACTGGCCGCTGCAGGGGGCTTGATTCCTTGAATGACCTAGAAACACTGGGGGTGCTCACCAGGCGCTTGGGCTCGGGCTTGCAGCAAAGGAGTCTGGAGTCCAGGCAGCCAAGCTCAGGAAATCTGATGGATTCCCACCCTGAAAACACATGCCTTAAACATCCCCAATTCCAGCCACCAGGCACTTCTTGATTCTTTTGTTGAGGTCCCTGCTAGCCAGGTGACTTGCAGACCCACTAAACCAAGGGCCAATGAGGTTCAGTCAGGCGGAGATTCGTTCAGTTTTCAACCAGGTGTCCGCTCCCTGCAGGCAGGCAGGCAGGCAGGCAGGAAGCAACACCCCCCACATTTCACCAACTCATCCTTCTTATACCTTTTTCCTTAATCTCGCCCCCATTGTTCCCTCCCCCAATCCCCTCTCAGGGTCTGCTTGTCCCTTGCATGTCTGACCTCATGTGTTTATCTACGTCTAATCCCCTCACAGGTGATCACAGAGCGCCAGACCTTACCTTTTCTTTACACTACCTCTTTGTCTTACTTTATCAACATTCTTTTGCCTTCCCTTTTTCCTCTCTAAAGCAAACAGTTTTACAAAAAGCAAATGGCGTTTCGTTAAGCTAATCAAGCTCCTATGCAAGCGGCTTTTTACAAAAGTCAGTTAAGCTAATCAGGCTCCTTCACTTTTCTCTTGGGTTGTTTGGAATTGCCTCCAGTTTGTCTGGATGCAGCAAGCTGGGCTGCCTCCCCTATTTATCTGGCATCATCTATTAACTTGAGTATCATACCCAGCCCTGCCATTAAGCAAGGCAAGGCAACCATTGCTGGCGATGGCGACCACCCACCATTTTCTCTGAGTCCTCTAAGCGAACCGGCTGTCTACAGGCATAGCATTGACATGAGATCCAGTTGCTGATCCAGCTGACGGCGCACACAGAAGGCAGGATGTGTGTGGAGAGGATTGCCACAGGCAGCAAGATATTATTTAAACATCATTTTAATTGTTAAAATATATGATCTGGCCAGGGCAACTTTCTTCTTCCTTCTCTTTTCTCCTCCTATATTATTTATTTACTTATTTTATACGGATAATTTTAATTTTATATTATTATGTTCGTAACTCAGTGTATTTTTTGTATTTTTGTATTTAATGGTAATTTATTATGTTCTATTGTATTTCAATGTATTTTATTGTGTTGTAAGCCGCCCCGAGGCTTCGGCAAGGGGCTGCATAGAAATGTTATAATAATAATAATAATAATAATAATAATAATAATAATAATAATAATAATTATTATTATTTTGCACCAGCTCTGATCTGGCTGCTTCTTTCTTTTGCCTCATTTGCCCAAATACTTCCTGATGCATCCAGGGAATACCATCAGTGCTGCCAGATGTGAAAACAAAATTTTTATTCCTTCCCCCAGTGGTTTCCATTCTATTTAGTGACCCAAAAGTCTCTTGCTTTGCAAATTAATCAACTGGTGCTATCATATATTGTTAATGAATCCACGTTTTGTCAGCAGCATAGCCTTAAACACAATTATCAGTGATGGTTACCACATCATTTAATTAAGAGCCGCTGAAGTCCCATCTGAACCTAATTTTCTGCCAATGTTAACACATTTTCAATGTAAGCAGAATTAAATGTCAGGTTTGATCATTTTATGGCATTGAGTCCCAGTGGTGCTTGGAAATCAATTAATTTGTGCAGAAAGTATCTCTGCCTATGGAATGAATGTGGAATCACAATAGGTCCAGACAGTGTAGAAAAGCCTCCAAAATAGTTCATCAGTCTAGAGCTTAATATCTATACTGGGCAACTAGAAAAGCTTTGGAGAGCTAATGATGTCCCAAGGTCCTGTGTGCACTGGATGCATGAAAGTCTGTTGTGACCAGCCCAGAAACACTGTTGTTTTCTCTACCATAGGAGGGATTCATGTGAAACTTGCACACTATTATTCCAGAACCACCCAGTCTAAAAGAGAGTGGAGGCAGAGTATTGGCACAGGTTCTTTCTGCCCCTCTAATCTATCCACCCACCCCTTATGGTGCAATCCCATGCATGTTTAGACAACTATGAAGCCAATAAGGCTTTGTTGTTTGCCATAAACCATTCTGAGATGCTAGTAGAGGAATGGTCTATCAAAGTTTTAAATAAACAAAATAAATACGCCCCAGCAGTGTGCATCGGATTCTGCTTTTGGGCTTTCAGATTCATGGCATATTTTAATAGCATGGTTACAGGGCATAACACCCCTTCTGGGTGGACACCTTAACGTGGTGAAGAAGTTTGAGGGCATCCGGGAAGCTGAGAGCCATGCCATCCCTGTGATGGTTTGCTAGCAGGATCACTCAAGGTGGAATGGTCAAAGTGGAGGCACCAGCTGATGATGCATCCACCCTCTTCGGAAGAAATGGCCAGACCAGCAGAAGACAGTGGACCTCCCTAATGGTGATGGGCGTGGAGAACTTTTGAAGGGCAGCTACCAGGCAGCAGCAGTAATTGAAGGCGACACTGGTGACATTTTTCCAGACAATGGCAGTGATGCTCAAGCTAACCTTTAGCACATAGTGAATACACTTCAATGTCAGTAGCCCCATATTATTAGTTTTATTCATTTCATTTCATTTCTGCACTACCCAATAGCTAAAACTTTCAGGGCAGTTTTCAACGGTTCATAAAACAATACAGTGAAAAGCTGTACTAAGCCGAGTAGGTTCCAGCAATCCCTCCAATGTGTTGGTACAAGGGTATCCATGTGTCCTCTTCCGCAGAGGACAGTTCTTTATTCGAAAGAACAACAGAGGAACACCCTCTAATTGAAGCACTGTCAGGGCCAAGTCAGAGGGACTTGCCAGGACTTAAAGCTGCTCACCAGCAGCACTTGCTCCACTGATGGAGGAAAGCACAAAGATCACCAGGCCATAGTCCTCCACACGGTGGTGAAATGCACTGGATTACTAATTGAATTATTAGAATTATGTCTGTATTTGCATCTCGTCACATGTTATGCAAATGTGTGTCCCTTTGTTGTTGCTAGTCGGGAAGTCGCATCTGACCCACCCCATCGCGACCCCATGGACAACACTCCTCCAGGCCTTCCTGTCCTCCACCATCCCCCGGAGTCCACTCAAGCTCATGGGGTGTCCCTTTGGGGTGATCCATATGTGGTCAGCATTTCCCTCCTTCCCTCTGGGTCACCCCTGTGTTTTCCATTTCATCCAGGAAGGGGCAGATGGCTCATTCCAGAACTCTGAACAGATTGCTTGTAGAAGACTTCTGAAAAGCTAATGAAATGCTACGCATTACATCAGGCCATGGGATGTGGGCTCCTCCTAGACTTTCCTGTACTGGTTTTCTGCACACCTGTTCCCTCTCTCAGTATACTGGCACTCCGGTGACTATTCTGTGGGCAGAGGTGGCATTTAGCACATCAGCTCATCACTTGTTTTCCAGGAAGTAGCAATCTGTTGCATTTGCAGGGAGTTGGGTCATAACAGCTCTACTTCAAACCCACATCTAGCAGCTATGTTCTTACGTTCTTTTTTCTCTTCTCATTTTTGCTATAGAAAGGGAGCAGGGGAGTGAAACTGTGTGTGTATATGACTGTTAAGGGCTGAATGAGGCTGCTCTGTCTATTCTAGCATTAAAAAAGGAAACAAGCTAGCTGTAGAGACAGGTTGAAAGTAATGTATGAAAACATGGGAAGTGTCCATGTTGGATCAGGTCCAGGTTGCCCTGCATTCTGTTCATACACTGACCAAACAGCTGCTTGTGGAAAGCCCACGAGACGATCATGAGAACAAAGTCTCCTCACTCCCATGTTCCCTAGTATACTGCTTCTGATAGCAAAGGTCATTGAAAGTCCACATTCTGGTCTTCAGATTGGATCACCTTCTGGTTCTATGGTTCTCCGATATTAAATTCAGAAGAGCCATACTTACTACTTTCCTGCCAGCTACTCACATGTCCTCCAAAGCACTTCAGTTCAAGCGGTAAGAGACTGTCTCCTACTTAGCATTGCACTCTAGGGTCTGATCAAGAATTCCAGAGTGGATGCCTGACCGATTTTGTTAATGAAGATACACTGCATTAATCCAGTAACTACTCTCTGCTCGGCTCTTGCATTTCCTCTCTGTTTTTATCATTGCGACAAGAGGAAATATTTGCATATTTGTCAACACTACGAAGAGCACTTAACAGAATGCCATCGTCCCCAATGGAAGGGTTATGACCTCCAATTCAAGTTTTAGCTCAACATGATGTGGGCAATTGCCTTGGAGCTCAGTGAGGCACGGATTTCATGTACAGCCGTTCCCAAGCCGGTACTCCCCAGATGTGTTGCATCCCCAGATGTGTTGCAGGACGATCTTCAGCCATTTGGTCATGCTGCCTGGGGATGATGGGAGTCACCATCCAACACAGCTGGGGGAACAATTTGGGAAGCTGACTTGTTTATTTATTCATTTAGGACGCTTCTATGCCTAAGGCTTAGAGGAATCTTATCTCAACAATGTGCCCTGGTCATTCCCATGTTACCTTTTGGCCAAACCAGGAAATGTCTGTGGTCTTTGCATACTTGGAAAGAGTCTCCAGAAATATTTCCTATCCAAGCCCAGCCTTGCTACGCTGCTACCTGGCCAGTCCTGTATGCATACCAAGTGAATTCACATAGTCTGTGTACGTGACCGAGAAGGTGCCTTGTTCCTGCAGCTTATGGGCTTGGACAGATGTGCGTTTGTACAGCGAACATGCGTAGGTGTTTTGCTGGTAGGCAGTGGCTCTTTATAGAATATTCAGAATACAATGAACCCACTACTGGTAAAAGCTAAAGAGTTTAGTAGCAAGGAGAAGCTAATTACAGAATAAGAACAGTGGCAGGAAGAAATTCTAGAGCAAGATGAGAAAGCCAACATCTGTCTGGCCACTGGGAACCCCTTAGCTTGTCTGTTTAGCTGATCAGTGGCAAGAGAATCCTAAATAATGGCTTTTGGTGCACAGCGCAGATCTGCTGGTGCTGAGGTTCTGAACAGAGGAAGGGTCCAGTGCCACATATACATTCCTGTGCTCCTATTTCACCTGCCCAAGCTCTTTATCAACTGATGTAGGCAGACAAGCCTCAAAGGAGGTAAAGGAGGTGATGCACAGCCAGGGATGGTCTCTGCTTCTATGAACCTGTTCAATCCCTTTTTAAAGCCTTCTAGATTTGTGGCCAGGATTACTTCCCGTGGCAGTACATTCAGAGGCAGATTTAGAAGTGGGGGGTCCCTTCATGATAGCCAGAGCCGAATCTCAAAGCCACGCCTCCAAGAAACTACTCCTGGTCTGCTTATGCAAAAAAGAGAGATGAAACTTTGCTGCTACAGTTGAAATTTAACTCCTGCCGTACAAATATTCAATATAAAATTTCTGTGACCCTTAAGCTGCTCTCTGCCTATCCAGTCCTTCACAACTGCAGTGTTGGCATAAATAACTTGGATGGGGAGAGGTGCAGGGGGATGGGAGCAGAAAAGGAAGCTAAGTTGTTCCTTGCTGCTGAGGAACAGAGGCTGACCAGGGGGTGGGTGGCAGATTGTCTCAGAAAACCCATGTGCATGCCTGGCAGACCTCTTCAGAGAGGGAATTCCAGGAACCATTGGGAACTGTCACAAATACACCCCTGCTCTCAACCCTTTCAATCTGGGACTTCGACACCAGGGCAACTGCTAGCCACGAACCAGCAAAATTAAGTCTCCTGAGAGGGGGTGCAGGAGGAAGAGTGAACTTCAGGGACTCAGCAATGCCCCCCGCAGCCCTTTCAATATAGGTACGTGTGCTCCAATTCCCCGAGGGCCCCCTCCACTATGCCCTTGAGTGCATTCCATAATTTAACTCTACATTTTGAGAAGAAGTACTTCCTCTTGTCTGTCCTAAACCTTCCACTATGACCCTGAGTTTGAGTGCTGTGAGAGAGGGAGAAAACTGCCCCCCCACATTTTCTCTACTGAATGCATAATTTTAAACACTCTCATGTCTCCCCAGCTTTCCTGTTTCCTAGATGGAATGCTTCCAGTTTTTGCAGCCACCCCTCATTGGGGAGATGAGCCATCCCTTGATAATTTTCATGGCCCTTCTCTGTTATAATTCCAATTCAATCATGTCCTTATTCAGGTGAGGCAACCAAAACTGAACGCAATACTCTAAGCGAGGTTGCACCAAGGGTTTGTACAAGGGACTACAAATGAAGTGGATTTTGGGGGATTCCAGATTGATGAAAGGACGAATGTTCATGCACAGAAAAGCCTGGGTCTCATTTTGAGAAGATGCAGTGATGACCACCAATTTGGATGGCTCTAAAAGGGGACTGGACATTCATGGAGAAGGCTGTCCTTGGCTTTTGTCCTGAACGCCAATGCTACTTCCTCTATCAGAGGCACTATACTTAGGAACACCAGTTACTGGGGAGTTTGGGTTCGAGGGTGCTTTGGCACTCCTGTCCTGCTTATGGGTTGCCTGTGGGCAGCTGGTTGGGCACTGCATAGACAGGGAACCTTGGCTTGATCCAGCTTTAGTCTTATGTCCACTGCTTCATTAATAACAACTGTATTATGAACCATCTGCTTCCCGTGTAGAAAAACCTCCCAGCTCGCTTCCCCACCCCCTGTGATGACAAACATAATCTGAAATACGGGGGTTTGTTTGTGTCAGATGATATTTGAAATTGGAAGTGTGAGAGGTGGTAAATGAACATCCAGCAACACCCAAGCCGTGTCGCCAACCAACTTGAAAAAGCTGCCGATGCGGCTGCTTTTATGCCTCTAACAATAGCTGGATGTGCAGCTGTTTGCAGGGGAAGCTTTTCGCATCAGCCAGATACACATTACTGCCACACGATGTGTTCACATCAAAGTGCTCAGAAAGGCAGGCACAGCTACAACGGCCTCTTGAAATGTTGGCAAGCCTGTTCCATCAGAAGGAAGATACTTTAGCTTTTGCATCTGAAAAATGTCATCCCAGTTTGCAGTTTAAATTTACACTGCTTTTTTAGAAATCTTATATTTCTAAGTATAGCTGATTATACGTTTTAAATGTCAAGTTGGAATATGAAATCCTTAAAGCATCCTTCTTCCCCCTCACCTTCCCCTTGTTGTGTTGAGCATTTTAAATACAGTGTTCATAATTTGCAGGGATACATACATTGCAATTATGATCCTCTTGATGATGGTTGAAATTACCTTACTCTGTCAGATGCAAGCCAGTTTAAAGTAAACCAGGTGAGTGAGAGTGCTTCATTTTTTATTAAAAGTAGCTTTTGCTAGCTCCCCCCCCCACCCCTTTAATGCTTGGAAGGATGCCCATGCCTTGAACATCTCCATGGAATGGTGAACCTTTCCTCAGCATGGAGATGCAAAATATGGAAAAGGGCATTTCTATTTGTTCTGCTGGATTTGTGAAAAGCTCAGGAGCCCTGCCAGGAAAAACTAAAGTTGGCAACTTTAAAAGTATTAATTTTAAAAATAAGAGTATGCATAATGCAAGCAGTTTTCAACTATGGAGAAGGAGGGGCACATTGGCAAACCTGGAAAGCTTAAATAAACAGGGGTAATATTTCATCATCTTCTAAATTAAAAACAGTTAACCAGGGAATGAACAACACTGAATAAATAAACCAAAACATAACAACACTAACTGGCTCTAAATAACTATCCATAACCTACAGTACTGGTAAACAGTTGCTGGTGAATAGGAGTTTCTGTCACTATTCCTCAGTCAAGCTTCTCCTTGCCGTGTCATGAAGTGGGAACTTAACGTGTATTCAAACTGTTCATTGCAATTCATAGTAACTTGCATATGAGAACTGCAAGAGACGCAACTGGGTGGCATACAAATGCTTTAAATAAATAAGCGAAATAAATAAGTTTAGAGTGATAAGCTAATTAGGCTATAAGCTAACTTTGAGTGCACAATTATGTACCTGGAACTGGAGCAAGGACGCTTCCCACAGGTGGGTTGGTCAGTTCTTGGAAATGAAAAGCTCATTACCTCAAGAGGAGATGGATTTTTGCAAGGCTGTTTTTGAAGTGAGTTTGGGAGAAGGCTCCTGAGGTCATCCATGGGAGCTAGGACCAAGCCCCAAAAGGCAAGGTGTGTTGACATGTCCTCAAGATACAGGAACTAGGGCATCTGTTCTTCCAGGTGGAAGATGATGGGTAGGAAGATTTTGCTGCGACTGAGCAGAGAGATGCTGGGAGAATGAGAACCCTCCCAAATATGAGTATTTAAGCCCTGCCAAATCAGCCTACCAGATATGGGACTTTCGGCCCAATCTGGTGAACTCCCAATATTGTCTGAGGGTGGAAATGGAACCCAGGATCATGCCATGAAGCTGATGGGTGGGAGGTTTAGGAGAGATGAACAGAAGTCGTTCTTCATGCAGTGTATGGGGGGGGGGGACCCAAACCCCCAGGAATTATCTTCTGGAGGGCGGCCCCCTTGTAGGACAGGCTTCCCCAGCTGGGTGACTGATCTAGGAATCCGTCTGCATCAATGTTCCCAGCTCAGTGGTTGTGAGAGGCTGCGTTCAGGGGGTGGTGAGGCTCTTTCAATGTGTTTTCCTATATCGTGATGGCTGATTTGCATGAACAACGTGTGGTGGTGAAATTTTGCTCAGCTGAGTCTTTAGTAGTTTCTCACCAAAAATATGGCCCTTGTGCCCCACCCTCCCTATTCACCTGATCTCACCCTGTGTGACTTTTTTGTTTGTTTGTGTGTTTGTTTGTTTTCCTGGATGAAAAAAGCCCTCAAAGGGAAATGTTTTGCCAATGTGGAAGGGGTGAAACAAAAGACGGCAGAAGCACTAAAAGGCATCAAAACCAATGAGTTCAAAACCTGTTTTAAGCAATGGGGAAAAAAACATCTCAATTGCATCAAACAGAAAGTACTTTGAAGGTGACTGAAGTTTGAACATGTAAAAACAAATACATGATTTTTCATGAATAAATTCCTAGTTTTTGGGGGGGCCCTTGTGCATTTTTTCCTGTCGATAGTGGTGCTGTAACCAGATTTTGCAAGGCTAAACAGAATGCTCTGACTGAGCCACAAATTCCCCAGCCCACGGCTTCACCACGAACTCCCTCTCCACACGTGGTCCCAAGAGCGAGGCTTCTGAAAGGTGGATCCATGTCCTAAGCACTTGGTTGGAGCAGCGTCGCTGGAACAAGGTGCTCCGTGTGAGCTATTCTCTCCCTGGCAAAGTCTGATTTTGCAGCCCTGAACTGACTGCCTGCAGAGGCCTTTCAGAATGAGGTAAGAGCCACCCATAGTCCGAGGCCTGCAGGTTGCTCACCCTGGCTGATGTATGTGCTGGCCCTGATTCCCCCGTTTTCACTGAAGTCAGTCTTCTTCCTCATGAGAAGACCCCTTGCTTCCCCAGGGAAAATTTTATTCTGGAGGCAAGGCAGGCACTCTGAGTCAGCTCCAAGCACCCCATCTGGCTCATGCGGAACATCTCACCTGGTCCTCACTTTGAGGAGCCACAGAAAGACAGAACAAGCAGCTACTTTGCATTTTATTAAAAGCCTGAGGTCCACTCATGAGAACCAGCCCAAAAGGGGTTCAGAGATGGGGCCAATGAACCATTTAGTGAGATGGCTCATAAAAACAAGTATACATCTACATCTGAGTAGTTTCCCACAGGGGATTCTTCTAAACCCAAATTCTAAAAAAAAAAAAAAGCAGATCCAAGGGGAGGGGAGGGGGGCAGGTGCATCTCATGGAGGACTCAAGGTGTGATAGTAGAAATTTCCATCATCACACTTTGGATCTGGCCTTTCATCAAGACACTTATTTTCAGGCAGAGGGCAAGAGGAGGAGGCGAGGCTGGGCTGCCATTTGGATAAGCCATAGCCCATGGGATGCCACCTCCTTCATGCGCTGCCCCCTTCATGTGCCCCCTCAGCCCTCTCTGTGGCCAAGCGGGGGCCTTGGAGAGACATTGCAGGCCCACTGCAATGAGGGCCTCTGTGTTCGGTGCCCTAGTTCCACCATCAAAAGAGCTGAGAGGACCTCATTGCTGGGAGTCTGAATATCCCTGCCTCCAGCCCCAGACAATACTGGGAGTCCATAGGGATGAGCCTAGAATTGCTTATCTGGCAGGTCGGTTTGTCAGGGCTTAGATACTCATATCTGGTAAGGTTTCTTCTTTTGTCCCCTTCATTTATTTTTACTGACTGGGCATGCTGCAAAGAGCGCTTCAGCCAGCAAATTCCCACCATCTTAATTTCCTACAAATGTCTTTGAGTCCCATTGTGTATCCCAGAGGCATTTATGGGACATGAAAATGGCAGCAGCTTGAGCCTGCAGCAATCCCCACTGCTGGTGGGAGAAAAACAGAGCTACTTAAAAAATACAAGTAAATAAAAATGGGAGAGGAGGACACCTCGGAGAGGCCAAGGAAGGTGCTGCAAAGGGGCATATGTGTTGTGAGTGATGAGGTTGGCCATTGTGGGCAATTGTTCTCATGGACTGCTGGCTGCTTCCCAGATGATTTGGAATTGGAATGTGAAACAAATTACAGTGGGACTATGAAGGATAGAAACATAGAAATATAGAAGCAGAGCAAGTCAGAAGGGGTTTCCTGGGCCATCTAGTCTGACTCCCAGCTCTGGCCAGTTCCACTCATGGCATTTCTACCATGTGCATGTCTAGCCTATCCTTGAACAGCCTCACCGATGGGGCCTCACCGACCTCTCGTGGAAGCCCATTCCATACCCTAAGGGTCTTAACTCTCAGGAAGTGCTTCCTGGCATCCAAATGGAACCTTGGTTCCTTGAGCCTGGCTCTGTTGGAGTGTGTCCTGCCTTCCTCTGGAGGGATTCTGAGATGAGGGCAGAGGAGGTAATTATCTCAAGGCCAGCTGCTTTGCCCAGCCAAAGCAGTTCCTGAGAATGGCCAAGTGGGAGGGGCCTCTGAAAATGAGGAATTCTCAGCAGCAGACCCCCCCCCCCCACCTGACCCCATGGTGAGGTGGTGTTAGAAGCAGGATGAATGAACAGTGCATGAAGAGGAGGCATGCTCACTTACCCTCCCAAGCCCCTCCCAAGGGGATTGGGCCCAGGCTCGTTCCTAAGGAGAGTTCCTGGAGGTAAACACTAGATTGGGTCCAACAAACCGCTCTGTGCATGCTCAGAGATCCCTCCTGGGTGATTGGTACTTGGGAGAATAAGGAAAGTTTTGCAAGGAAAAGGTTTATGGCTGGTGATTGCTTGAAGGAGAAACCTTGGCTCGCAACAGCATGTATCCTTGCGTAGGGATGTATAAGAGACTTATTTTTGTTAAAAAATATGTGAGCATGCCCTCTTTGAAGCCCTAAACACCACTGTGAGCATGTGCCCAGGAAAAAAGTTCACAAATTGCCAAATTTGCTCACATTTTATTTCTTTTAACTTCTAAATTCCACTTTGCACATTTTCCTCATTTGCTCAAATTTCTCCCGAAGACTGAAGTAGTCCTACTTTAACTTACAGGGAACATTAGGAAAATTAGCAAACTTGGGGGGGAGATGTGCCTATGAATGCTCAAATTTTGTCATTTTTCTGCTCAGAAATAACAAGCAGCCAATGTGAACAAGCACTGGGCATGAGATTAGCATGGCGAGACGCTGTTGAGAGGCTCCCAGAAATCCTGAACTTTGTTCATTTGTCTATCCCTGCCCTTGCCTTAAATTAACCTTGTGCCAAACTATTCAGGGCTGCAAAGGTCAAGAACAGCACTTTGAAATGGTCCCTGAAGACGAGTCACTGGAGTGGTGTGTTCCAGTTCCCCAAACCCAGTTGCCTTAATGGCAGCCCTGTTTCTGAACGCACTAAAGTTTCAAGTGTTGGGAAAATTCAGTTAAATCCTGGCAGAAAAGGGTTGCTTATACGTACCTTTGTGTTATAAAATCAGATCTGCAACCCTTTCTCAGGAAGCACCTGATTTCCAACAAGTTACTGTTTCGCTTTTGCAGTTAGTTTTTAGAGGTGGGAACTGATAGTTTGCCTGGAAGCTGCCAGGGCTATTGTTTTGCTGATCAGTAAAAACTGATAAGGCTGCCAGGTTAACAGCATAGCAATCACCCTCATTTGCATGCCAAGACTCACAAAAATCCCTGTGCCTCAGTGATCATCATGTTAATCTCCATAATTGTAATCAATACCATTGTACTGAGCCCCCTCTGCAGACCTCTCCCCTCCTTCTGACTGTGTTCCCCTTATTTCCTCATCAGCTGCCCAGCTGCTGGGCCATGTGACCCAGAATCTATAAAACACTCTGTGTATGTTCTAAAATCTTGTACTTGGCAGTGAGAACCACTACCCGGTTGCATGGTGTCCTGCGTGACTGCAGGGGTTCTGGGTGCTGAGGTTCAAGGTGAAAGGTTTTTCCTGACTGAACCTGGTTGTCCTTGTTGTGGCTGCCATTGAGGCTTCCCCACACAGGGTGTATTCTCAAAGTCACACTGTGGATAAATAGGCAGGCTGGGTTTCTTTGCACCCGGATATTTTCAGGGTACCATTGCATACCTGTGCACCATGACCGGAGATAAATCTATGAAATAGTGATCAGTTCACGTGAGTCCATTCACATAAAAGATGCCCCTCTACAGGTTTTACTGGTCTAAAGGGTTAAGACCATACACATACATGGGACATCCCACTGGATCCTTCCACAGCTCTGGCCAGCCAACTGCCTCTGGGAAGGGCACAAGCAGGTTCCTGGGCAGCAGGCCTCAGAGCATCCCAGTGAGTAAGCGCCAAGCTGGATTGGCAGAGAGGCAGCAGAGATCACTGAATGCATGATTGTTCCGTCGGTTGATTGCCATTGTACAGAGCATTTGCATTGCTTCTCCTGTCTCTGCGAACTGCCTTGGTATAGCGTTTTTGAGAGCAGTGCAGAACTGTCCCCCAAAAGGGCAAAGACACAAGAAAAGGGATTTTTAGACAAAAAGCTTGAGATGGGTTGTTTGTTGGGTTTTAAAAACCTTAATCGAACAACTCTCCTCTCTCTAGAGCACAGATTCAAAGCAATGTATTTCCAAGTAATGTCTTTGTGTAGTAATAATACAAACAGCCAACTCTAAGCAAATGCCGTTAGGTGTTGGAAATATAAAGAGTGGTGCTTCTCCCGGTTTGTGAGGATATGGTCTTTGCAGCAGGCCCAGCTGGTAAAAGGGGACGAAAGAAGAAAGGGACTTCTGTCACTTTTCACTGATACACAGAACTGGGGTAAGGAGGGGGAGGTAAAGTTGGAGGGCAGGCTAGGAAGGGGTGTAGTAGGGTTCCTGGGCTAGGTCAGGGAAGCTTTCTGGGAGCAACCTGGTAGGGGGCGAGCTAGGAGGGTTGTGTGCCTGAATTGACTGTGACTACCTGTGTGAGCAAAAAAGAGAGGGGGAATTTTGGAGGGACCCTGACAAACCTGGATATTTGAAGAAGTGCCTCCTTCTGTACATACCTGCCTGCCCCCTAAGATCTGGGCCGGAGGTCCTTCTTTGGGAGCCCTTTTTGAAGGAGATCAGAGGAGTGGCTACCCGGAGAAAGGCCTTCTCTGTGGTGCCCCATTTATGAAACATGCTTCCCAGAGAGGTGTGCCTGGCACCGATGCCTTGTTCCTTTCAGCACCAGGCCAAAACCTTTTTATTTTCCCAACATTTTAAGTCTTAATTGTTGTTTTAATTTTTTTTTTTTGAGGATCTATGATGCTGTACTCCTTGTATTACTGTCCTGAGACTTTTGGGATAGGATGGTATAAAAAAGCTTTTAATTAATGAAGCAAATAAGAAATAAAAAGAGTTTTTTTCATTCATTTGCAGTGAGGTGGAGAAGGATTTGAAGGTATTTGCAGTGAGGAGGGGGGAGGTATTTGAATGTTTTTGTGTGTGAGAGAGAGGGGGAACAGCATTTCTATGGGTCATGAGAAAAGAGATAGCAGGTCAGGAGTTGACTGGCAAAGCGGAGGGGAGAGAAATAGCTGAAATGCATTTTGCTGTGTTGCTTCAGTAGGTGCGAAAGAGTTTGTTTGTGGGTTGGGCATGAGCCCCACCTCTTCTTAGGCTCAATCTCTTGGGCAGATGAGGTCGCTGCTCTGTACCGTGCATGTATATACATGTCTACACACAAATAAATCCTTTGAATCCTGCTAGGTAAGTGGAATTGCAGCATTAGTCTTCCAAATACCATTTAATGTGCTATTTTATTTCTTTGTGGTTGACTGTTGCATTTTAATATTTTATTGTTACTTTATAGGCCATGGAGAAAATGTTTCTGGACCACATATTGATAAGGAAAATTAAAACAGAATGGAAGAAAAAATGGCTGGTTTACTACTCTCCACCTGAAGGAAAGGACACATTGGAAAAAGAGAAACATGCATTCAGAAGAATCATCCAAGCTTAATTCATATCAGGTTTTGCTTTAATACTGTTCAAAAAGTACCTGACTCTACATAAACACCAACTATAACATGATGTATTAGGCAACCAAGAAACAAGCAAATGTATTTTCTTAAAATAAATTACATAATAATATATATTTTTTGTACAAGTAAGAAAGCAAAATCGAGCTGATAAAAAGGTTAAGGTTTTGTCTTTAATGAAAAATCAGTCTCAGTTCACATCAAAAGAATAACTTTACATTCTCTATTTTTTTAATCATTTTAATGCAGCAACAATGTTTTTTTAAAAAACCAAACACTCACAGAATGTTCAGAAACCAAGTTGTCATAGTAAGTTATTAGCAAATTAAAAAAGAAAAGAAGTACAAGCATTTGTAGCCCACACAATATTGTTTAGAATCGGCACCATCTCTCTAAAACATTTATACCCTATATAGATTTCTAATTATACAAATATCACCAGCAGCTGCCATTGAATCCTATTAGTACACATAGTATACATAGTTAATTTGTTCACATTTGGCAGGTTGGAGCGAGTTGGCATTCAGCAGGCGGCATCGCTTCTGATACTGTGGCGCTCTCCTGATTTGGACAAGACGGACTTGGTCATGCACACAGATTCCTCACCAAGATGGATAAATATTTTGAGTTCCCTTCACTGATCTGCAACTTTTTTGTTTTGAACTACATATAGCTATTGTATATATGCTTCTTTCTGTTGTTTTTGTTTTTCACAGTATAAAATCAAGGAGTTTTTGGACAGCTCAGGTGCAAGAAAAAGCTGTACTAGCATCTAAGCAACGTTGTTCAATTCAGTCAAAGCCTTTGGCTGCCTGGGAATTCTCTCAATTGCAGCAGGCAGAAGTTCCTGGATCCTGAACTAGGAAACTGCGAGAGAACCTAGAGCTGCCTGTTTGGATTTTCCAGCCATCAGTGCCTCGTGCTCTTGGTTGCATGCGCTGGCACCCGACCAAGGGGGCATGAAACTTGCCAGGGAATGCCAGGTACCTCTTCACCTCGTCTGCCTGGGAACATGGGAAGTCATCTGGAAGGACTGACCAGCCTCTGTGAACCACATGCCAACCCATCAGCCCCGAGAACTAACTACCCTTGCAACTTCTGTTTGCAAGACAGACAAAACGCGGCAGATGTTGAATGTACATGCCCTATAGGCAGCTCAAGAGGAATGCCTTTCTCAATGAACCCTGATGGATATTATATTTCCACATGTCTTGTCATGCTCAACCATTTGCAACCATTTGCTTCCCCTCCTCCTTTAGCCACGAGGATTCAGCAAACCAAGGAGAAAAGAATAACATTGCAACAGCTTTGAGAACTATAACCATCTTGACCATCTATGACAGCCTTCCCCAGCCGGTGACTTCCGGATATTTTGGACTTCCTCTCCTATCAGTTCCAGTCACTATAGCCAATGCTCAGGAGTCCTGGGAGGTGTAATCCAAAACACTTGGAGAGCACCAGGTTGGAGAGAACTGGACTAAAAGGCTGCCTTTCTGCAAATCATAACCACATATTTGGTCAAGAAAACAGAAATTTATGTGACTATCTGTGCACATGTTGCTACAAATGAACTTTGGGAAAGAATTAGCACTTCCTAGGAATAGTCTGGTATGTATCTAGTATCTTTCCCACAACAATGAAACTCAACACATCTCTTAAATGAGAATTCACAGCTTCAAAGGATATTGACAATAGCATTTGCATTCTAAAATGCTACATTCAAAACTTAACAACCTTGCATTTTCTTTAGCAAATGCTGAACTGGATTTTCTTCTAAAATTGGGGATCTTCAATGGATGGCAGAGTTCAGTGTTCTGCAACCTTTGCTGCCTGTAAGAATGAACTGCAAATCTGACCCCTGAGGTCTTTGTGCTGGCATTTACATCATTGCATTTTTCAATATTGAAAAAAATAGCCACTTTCTAAAATTTCTGCATTTGAAGCACTGAGATTTGAAATGCATATATCTGAGCCAGTTCTGGAGTTCAGGGATATCTAACCTTTATTATTCCATGAATATACCCCTTGACCTCAGTCCAATGTTTTCAAGTGGAAACGAGGGGCTGGGCCCCAAATCTGCCTTCCATGAATAGAAGGAAAGGTATCTTTGCATGATTTTCAAGGTTCTCACTTCACCCCACAGCATAATTCACTCCATTCAGCAGCATCTTGAGATCCTCCATGCAGTATTTTCAGGGAGCTAGAGGTCCTGTCATGGGGTAGAGGTAGTGGGTGGAGAGATAAATCCACAAGCCCATGTGCCATGTCCAAATCCAGATATGGGTGGTACTTCCAATGTCAGTGGCATGGAATATCTATTCCAGCTGGCAGTCTAAACTTTAGACTGAACCGAGGGGGTTTTGTGGGGCGAGGGTCGAACACTGTAGCTATCTCCTTAAATTGTCAGATCAAAACCTGGAATAGACACACCACTTGACTGATATTGGAACCACCGACTTTCACTGCTTGAAACTGGATGAAATAACCAGTAAATTTTCTTGTCTCTTTTCTGAACGCGAACCCCTCTACATCTCCAGCTTTTTGTTAGACACAAAAATTTCCTAACTGACATCCGCCGGTTAAGCTACTCAGCACATGCAAAAGGAAATCAGGGTTGTGCAGAGCTCTGGGCATAACTTAAATCTTGGCTTAGGGCTATCGTGCAGCTTTCCCTATTCTGGCTGGGAATGAAGACCAACATATCTGGAAGGCACCGGGTTGGGGAAGCCAGCCTTATTTCTGTTACTGCTTAGCAAAGATAAACCAGCATTTGGCTCCCAAGGAGTGGTTCACATGTAATCATCAAGTAATGATTTCTGTATATGTGAACAAGCCAGACGTACAACTCCCGGGCCATCACTTCGCCCATAAACAAACTATCCCATGGAGCCTTCTCATACATGCAATGCCTTTCCATCAACTGATTCCTCCATTATGGGCCAGCCTGTGTCATCCCCTTGTACGTGTGTAGATTTTGCTGCAGGGATTTGATGTTTCTCATACACATTCATACTTAATAGCAAGTTACTTAACTTGAAGGTTTGTATTAGAGCCTGACATTTGATCCATTGGAACCAACCGCCATGGCTCTCTGACAAGTCACTCTCTGTGTAAGTGCACACTTGTCCTTGTTGCAATGTATGGAGAAGTTGGAAGGTGCTCCTAACCTGGTCCCCATCTTTTAGTTCAAGAGTATTGCATCCCTTTTGGGGTCAAATTTCATTTTGGAGACACTCTCAGGGGTTCTTTTCCAGTGATAGATGGGAAGGTGAATGGTGAAAAGCCAAAATAACCAGTATCTTTGAGTTTAAAGTTCTTTCTCCCCATAAAGAGATGCCTGAGAAGAGGCAGTTCAACCTTTTAGGAAAGGGGTAAAATATGCAACAAGCAAGAAAGCAAAACAAAAACAAAAACAAAAAAAAAATCCTTCATGGTAGAGGGAATACTTGTTGGATCATTGGGCCACGTTTTCCCCTCAGGTCCTGTTTTAGCTGCTCTGAGATAACCTATTGTGGACTTGATCTAATCCAAACACCTGGTGAGAAGCTGATGTTAGCCTTGTCATCTGGAAGATGCTGAAACACTTCCTGGTTTGAGTCAATATCCATTTCACACAGTATTCCAAAAACAGAACCAAGGATGGGGTTGGGAACCTCATTACAA
>NW_025335941.1:58793791-58882893 GCF_004798865.1 Varanus komodoensis | reverse complement strand
TATTGCTTTGAATCTCCTTACCTTTGATCGATTGAACCATCTACAGGTTTAATGTTCATGTTTCCTGCTTTCAGTGTACCTCTTCCACACCTGCTTGTCTGCTGAGGAACATCTGCTATGGAACCCAGTGCATTGCAGAGAATCGTGGGACATATTTTAGGGACCACTGATTGCCACTGTTGGATCTCATGGTCATGTTTCATCTATTCCAAGTGCCTGCAAGCGCATGTCGAACCTTCTCTTTTGGCTCTGGACTGCAGGGTAAGATTGGTACTGGCCTGAAGACTGGCCGGCAAACTAGTCCACCATTCCTTGAAGTCTAAATGGCAAGACTTCAGATCAGAGACTCCTCCAAACACAGTTCAAAGCAACTGATGCATTTTATCTCTACTTGCCTAAGTTTCTCTTTTCCTATTCTCCACTCTCATTCATGTCATCCAACACCTTCTTTTTCCACTTCATGCACCTGATAATCTAGACCGGAGTTAGACCACATTTTTCACTATGGACCCATTTACTATTCTGAGATGTCGCTGGCCACCATCACAAAATGGCTGCCAAGAAAAACATGAAAAAGGACAAGTAACCTGCCCAAAAGACCAAGTACAAGACAGAGGTGGCATCTTATCCCCAACAACTGCTTTGAATCAACAGTTTTCAGCACCACAGAAAAATATTCTGCACAATGTCAGTTGCTAATAAGAAACTATATCACCATTTTTTAAAAGGTGGGGATAGGGTAGGGCGATTTGACACATGTCAAGAAAGGTGGCCCGTGGAGCATTGAGATCCACTAGCGCCACATTGCCTACCCTTGAGTGAGGCCTGTGAACAAAAACCCACGCAGCAATAAATTCGCTAGTCCTTGATGTGCCACAAGACTTCGGGTTCTGTGTTTGCTTTTGTCACAGCTTGGACAGATATTGCTGGCAGCCAAACGCAACCTCTTTAGATGTATCCTTAAGTATTCAGGAGACCTCAGAAGCCTCTTACGATGCCTCAGGTTTTTATTGCTACAGATGATGGCTCTGATCCAACCGGGAACAGCATCAGAGGAAGCTTTGGTTGGGTACCTCTGGAGACTCATGGCCACTCTCTGGAACCTCCTGGTCCTTGCCCTCTTTGTTGTTGCTGCCTGTTCGCCGGCCTTTCCCAAGAAAGCCAGCAATGATGAGATGGAGAAGATGCAGCTGCATCCTCCATCTATCTACCTTGTGCTCTTCCTCTGTGTAGCCGGGTGGATCAGGCCCAGAGGGAAATGGTCAGAGCTTGAACTGCATGGATTTCAAGTAGGGCTGAATTGTGTCCACTGTAGGACTGGGGAGTAAGTTTGCTCCATGGCTGCACTGGCTCCTTCCACAAGTAACCAGAAGTGTATCCATCTGCATTCTGTGCAACTCAGAGGAGGTCTTTCTTGTAACTTCTGTACTGGCTCAGACAGGAATGGGCTGACTTTAGATGTGTACAGTAGGTTCTTCCAATCTTTTTTTTGTCATATGCAAAATGGTGGCTCATGGGATGGAGTCTTTGACCTGTGGTCCCCCAGATACCATTTTGCTTTTTTTAAAAAAGGAGGCAGGGCGTGCTTCAAGAACCACACTTAGTCCACCCCCAATTAGTGGGTGGTAAAATTATCCTTATTTTCTCTTCATCTACAATTTTACATGTAAATTGTTCGGTGCAGCGCACAATACATTTCTAATGCACATTTCTCCTTGCCCACACCTGACATTTTGCCTTGCCTTTTTTAACATTGCAGAGTTCTCAAAATTCCTTGCAAGGTCATCTGTCGCTCAGTCCAATGTTATCCCCTTTGAAATCTCTATGGATCAGTCTTGCCCAACCTCATGTTCTCCAGATGTGCCGGAATGCAACTCTAATCATTGCCAACTGACTGGAATGATGGGACTTGCAGTCCCACACATCCAGAGGGCACCAGGCTGGGGAAGGCTGGCCTGTTCAGCCATGCCTATATTGGGGGGTGGGGGGAAGGCCTTCACTTGGGTAGAGAAAGTGCTGATCCTTCCATGTGTCAACCCTTGTCTTACACTTCAACTGTCTGCCTTCAGAGTTTGATGGGTTTGCACAACAGACGAGATGGCAAAGAAGAACATCTTTAAAGATCATCCAAATGTGAACTGGGATGCAGTAAGCCATTGCTTCAAACCCCCTTCCATAGGAAAAGGGGGGAAATACCATTTATAAGCTATGTATGGCTGAAAAGTGATAAACACATGTGCTTATGTGCATGCATGTGCGCGCGCGCACACACACACACACAAAGCAGGGTTGTTGTTGTTGCTATTTTTAAAAAAGGCATTCTTCTAGTTTCTAAAGTCTTCTAGTTATAAAAAGTTTCTCTTTTTATAAGGCTGCATCAACTTTCCTCTGTGAAATTCAAAACCCTCCTGTAGCAAAATTAAATGCAAGTTTGGCGCAAGGACAGCTGCATGCATGAAAGGGTGAGCACTTGGCAGGGTGCGTTTGAGGTTTCCATCAAGGGGATCTTCTTTTGTACTTATTCAAACCCATCCAAATCATTTGCTTTCTATTCACACATGCACTCATTTCAAGCTGCACTTTTCAAAGTGTCATGAGAGAGGAAATCCACAAAGTTGTAGGAGCTGCCAATCAGAGTTAGAGGGTCACCCACATATTGCCCTAACATTTTAGGAACTGCAAATAAACCAAATAAAGCTTTTATGGTTTGGTATCTCATTGTGTCTTTGTTGTTTTAGGATGTCCTCTGTATCGCTTTGAAAGTGTTTGCTTCATTAGAATCTGGTGCTGCAGTGCGAAAGAAAGAAAGCCACAAGGCTAAAGCTCGAGCTTAGCTGAAACAGTATCCACATTTCCTCTAGGCAGACAATGGCCGTTGTTTTTCTCACCCCCTCCATGGTTATTCTTTTACTCTCTGCAAAATGGTGTTTGCATTATGATCCATGTTCAAAGTGGACCAAGATGCCAGCCCATTCCCTTTCAAGCAGACGTAAATGAGTCATATTTCTCCTGCTTTCAAAGCATCTTGTATTCTCGTTTCTCCTGCTTTGCACATCAATTACAAGGATTGCAATCCCATCCCTGGTATCTTATCTCACAGGGGGCATAAGAAAATAAACATAGACCTGCTGGATGGATATAGTCCAGTCTCAGTTTCCAAAGTGGCCAGCCTGAACACAAGCACACTTTCTCAGAGACAGGCAATTTAGAGATACGTTGCCAACAAACCTGAAGGCAGCAGGCAGCCCCTGTGCTTAGTAGCCCATCCACTGTCCATGGGTTTGTCCAATCCCTTTTTCAAACAGCCCCTTTCCCCTCTCTATCCATCGGAGGTGCTTCAGACTGGCCACACCAAGGCCTCCAAAGCTGAAGCAGATGCTTGGGCTTCTTCAAATACAGCTCTGACTGCTCCTCATTGTACAGCCTCCACAAGGGGAGGGTTTCTTTCATGGCTGCTTGGGCAACCATGCAAGTCACCTGCATGCTTCTTACTGGATCAGTGCATCAACCAGACTGGTTCTCACCTGGTGAGGAGACAGAATGGACTGTACCACTTTAGACTACAGAGGCGTGTGCAGTGCAGGCCAGCCTAGGGCAGTTCTTTGTGGTGCAGTCGCTTTTTCTTTGCACACATACGCCCAGCCCTTCCTGATGTATATGCAACAATTGTCTTCTTCACCTCCAGACATGGTATGCTCCAATTTACCATCTCATTGGCTCCTCACACATTCGGTTGAAAGCATGCAATGGGCAGGGCTGCATTCACTGGCCGTGCCTGTGCTTTCCATGGGTTTGGATGAACATGCGAAGGTGTCCCCAGCTATGCACAGCTGTGAGCGCCTCATGGAGAATTTTGTGTGTCCACCCAAGCGGAGACATGCCCAGTGGCTGCAGTCCTGCTTTCCCCTCTAAGCAGGAACAGAGGGGAAAGGGGGTTGTGTTGCTGCAAGTGTAGACCAGGCCATGTTCGCAAGGTCCAGACAACTTGCTAGCGCACACTCATGGGCTGAGTATGGATTGAAATGTGGATTGCTATTGAACCATGGGTGGCAGTTGTATCATGGGCTATCATGTTGACTCAACCCAGCTGAGCTAATGAGCCATGGCTTGTTAACAAACCACCCTTTTCATGTTCATGGTGATCCTAGCTGGGTTGAAACAACACAACAAACCCAGGTTGCAGTGACAATGCACATTCAGCCCACACTCAATCTGCAATCATGGATTATTGTGTTGTCTGAACTCAGAAGCAATGCTGGCCAGGAGTCAGTTAACATGAGTGTGAGTCATCAGGAGTGGTCTCATCAAAGGATAAGGAAGCAAATGGTACCTCTTGGGAGGAGCGTGTCCCCACCATGTGTAGGGAAGCACTGTCTAGCACTGTGTTGGGCAGCTGAGGTACCGCTGTGTTCCAGTTCACATCTCGGTCTGGGAATTGAGAGTTAGACATGCCACCGTAAAAGCAAATAGACCCAATGTCTCCCATCTCCAAAACAGAGAGATAAAATACTTCATTAATAACGTGATCTGTCTTTAAATAGCTATTTCTGCCTTATTAACAGAGTCCCTTTTCAATCAACTCAATTTTTTTAGAACTGACCAGTCCAACAACTTAATACATGAAATATGCCACTTGTAGCATGTATTTATTGTCTTTCTGAAATGCTTGTCCTCTCAGAGCTGACAAAACCATCAGTAAAAACATCTGATGGCAACCTGGAGCATAGCGGCACCAGCAAAGGGCCACATTTAATAGCTGCTCCGGTCCCACAGATGTCTGAAACATGATCAAACCACAAATCCAGTGAGACCCCTAATCTGCCCTCCTGCATGATGGAAGTAACAGGAGGACAGATGTGAGCGAGCAGCATGGAGCCTCTTTACACTGCATCCATTCACAGAATCACACATATATAAAGGAGCGGAGGGTTGTGCTTCTGAATCTGTCCCTGATGTGGTGTGCATTGCCCTGCCTAGCTCAGCTCAAGATTCCAAGGGGAGCTAATTTAAAGCAGTTGCACTTACTAAAGAGACAGGACTGATGAAGTACAAGCAAGTCCAGCTATGTGGGAGGGCAAAGAAAGACCAGAGCAGACTGGGACTTGGGCATGGCGGGGACATATGCTAGCTGGGACTCACTCAGGAGGAACTGTTGCTTCAGCAACATACAGAGGCCTTCTGAAACTTTAAGGAGGCTGGCTAATCTGAGACTGTTAACTTCACTCCCTCTGAGGAGAGTCTGCCTCTTAAAGACTACTGCTTGATTTGAAGCTCCTGGCTCCTCCTAGATGGGGAGGATAAAGACAGCATTGGTGGGGTTCTGAGTGAAAAGAGTCATGTCCTCTGGGCTGGAAGGTCCAGGGGTAACAGACAACATCTTCCTGATTGATGCCTCCTCCTCCACGGATTCCTTCTCTAAGCCAGAGGGCACACCAAGCTCCAAAGGGCAGAGGATCAAGAGCGTATGCCTCCAATCCATCACTGAACATTTTCCCTGCAAAGTGGACCTCACATGTAAGTAGCTGAAAATGCACAACCTTTTCATACAACCCGAGCCCTTATGTGGTCAGGGCAAATGAGCAGACATCCAGGAAGAGCAGTGTGCACGACGTTAGGCACGGGTCCAACAGGGTGGACCTGCTCTACTTTATTTCTATACGAAGGCTTTATGAATGGATCGTGAATCATGAGCACTTGGGTCACTCTGAAGAGCAGGTCAGGTGTCTTGTGCAGGATGGAGTTCGTCTCATCTGGCAACCCAAACAATCCCTTGGGCTTGACTTGGTGAACGCCACATGGTGAACATCCACCCCCACATTCCACAGGACAAGCAAAGCACACAAAACACTGACAAAAAGCAATCCCCATACTAAAGTCATTGCAAGCAGCTTCCATCGAATGTCTGTATGATAAGAAATGGCCCGTAACACAGTGAAGAACACCTGCGGCATTCCCTGCCCTCACTCATCGTTTGCACGGCCTGTGGGCAAGAAGACTGGAACGGGGAGAGAAAGCCATACCAGGGATCTATCGCCTGCTCCAGCATATTAAAAAAGTTCTGTGGGGGAAAGGTAAAGTCATCTCTAGGAAAGTTCTGTTTAAAAAAACCTATGAGAAATTGATGGTTGTCTCATGGACCACCTGACCTTGAGAATTAACCCGGCGAGAAGGCACACAGCCTCTTGTATTGCAAACCCCCCTGATTGGCAGAGGATGGGTAGGATGCCGTCCCTCTCAGCTCCCCATCAAAGGAAGGACTGGGAAAGAGCTTGTGCCTTTCCTTATACTCGTCTGCACCAGAAAGCCTGCCTCCTCATTGGAAAGGGACACTGTTCAAAGAGACCGCTGACCCTTTTCTTATGACTAAGGACCTTCAGTCCTGACAAAGGCTCGAGCTGGCAATGTGAATGCAAGAACATCCATAGAAATATGTGGAATTCACTTGGGGACACTGCCATGCTAGAGCTCTAGAACATTGCTAGAAAGAGAATAGTCATTTCAACATATGCCCTGATAAGGGAATTACAAAACAGTACTCCAGAAAATATTATTATTGTTGTTATTTTTTTGTTTGTTTTTTGTTTGTTTTTTGCTACTCCATTATTGGTTGGCAACATGGTGAAATAGTCAGGAAATCCAATCCTGGACTTCTGTAGCTCTGGAGGCAAATCCGATGTTAACAAAGGAAAAATAGGATACTTAACTGAAGAGATTTTGCTTTTCCTCCTTAACAAATCTGTTGGAGGAGAAGTCAGTTGGAAAGCCCTCTGTGAATGCAGTCTTCGGCTGCAACATGTCAACTTACGTTCATCAATACGCGGAGTTCCGCCATGTACCTAATATGATTTTTAGCCAAAAAAAGTTTAGTTGTTACAGAATAGGTTACTATGGGTTGGGATCGTCATTAAAAAAACAAACAAACACCTTCAACTTGAACAAAAAAAGGAACTGGATTGTTTGGTCCCAGGTCTGAAGTCTATTAGAAAATGTACATTCAATGTTTTGGTCTTCCATGTCTTGATAAAAGATCCAAGTCCACTTCCGGGTTAAGGAATCCAAGTAAACGTGCATTGGGCAGCTGCTTAACACTGACGTCTGTTCTTCCCACCCCCACTCCATCAACGGTTCTTCGTTATACACTAATGCAAAGCACTTGGTATGTGAGTGATATAAGAGACTCTTTTAAGCCCTCAGAAATAGGTGCGGTGTTTTCTTTCTCCATTTAAAAGCCCATGTTTTTAAGGCCACAAATATCTGCTAAAAGTTTTATTTTGTGTGTGTTTAAAAGAGCGTAATTCATCAGTCATTTTCATTTCCCCCTAAGATGATCCATTACTCTCACTGTGTCTGTAAACACTGGAGAACCCGGAGGCCTGACCTCCCCTCCTGATTGACTTGAAGCTGCAGAGATCCAAGGTAGAACTTCAACTACATTCACAAAGAAGAAGAACTTTGAGCATAATCTCTTATCATAAGCGAGTCATATTTTGGTGATGAAGGGATACAGAGGGCAGATTCGGAGGCCGGGGAACTGGGCGAAGCACTCCTGGAATCGACAGAGTCCCTGAAGGGGGAAGGAGGGGTCAAAGCCACCAACTCCTCAACGTCTGGCTTTGCTGCTGGTGGTGTTTCCGCTGGAGGGCCTTCTTTGACGCTGCCGCAAGAGGGCTTCCGGGCTGGTTGGGAAGCTCCGTTGACCTCGATGGCAGGGAGAGGCTGGATCTCTGCAAAGGTCGTCATGGTTGTGGGGAGCTGGATCTCTCTCGGGATCAGATAGGAAGAGCACAGAGGAGTAGCCACCATGGCTCCCGGCGTGGTGGTGGAAAGCATCATGGAGTTCAGTTCGCTGATGTTGGCGGTGAAGCGCGTCACCACGCTGCTGATCTGTTCCATCAGGGAGCCTTGGGAGGAGCTGCTTCGCTGGGCTTGCTCTGACTGGAAGGTTGGGGCATCGTCTTCCGTCCGGCTGAGTGAGGCAGTCCTCTGGCTCACTGTGCTGACGGGGGAAGGAGTCTGAGCTCGGTACTGAACCGGGTAGTGCTCCTCGGCTTCAGATACATTGTAAAGGGTTTTGGCACTGGATTCGGGGAATGTGGCGGTGAGAGCAGTACTGCTGCCCTGTCGGCTGCTGTCTGTGCTTTTTGAGAAAGGCTTGATCACGGCTGTCTGGTTGGGGTTCTCCTTCTTGTTGATGTGAACAGAGAGCCTCTGCCAGAGATGGGCTCCCCGGCTGGTGCTCTTCTCATTCTGGGCCCATGTGACAGATTTGCCGTTGGAGCTGAAAAATGGAAGGGAGGGAAGGAGGGAGGGAGAAGGAGAGAGAGAGGCAGAATGTAAGTTCTTTATCGACAAGATCGTTCAAAGCGTGAATTAGGAACACTGGAGTCTTTGCCACGGATGTCATTCCTGCAGAACTGATTGCGCAAAATTTGTTACTTGCCACCAAAATAAGTCAGCATGAACATCGCCAGAAAGGAGCAAGCACTGTCGCGACTGAAAAATACAGTCATGTCACCCAGAAGATGAACCCAGGTTTCTGTGGAGGTTTCTACAGTATTTTAAGAGAATGTGAAGGACTTTTCAGACATTACAGAATCTTAGAAGTGAAGCTGGTCTTGCAGGGCAGTCACTTACGAATCACCAAACAAAGAAAATTAAATGCATCACCAAAGCAGACACCCATCTGTATTTGCATATGCTAATATATCTGTCTAGATACTAACTTAGAAATCCATATTACTAGAATTTGAAAAGAAAAACAGTAAATGTCACCATCGTGTGGTTGACTGTAACCAGGTGACCTGCATACCTGCCTCTTCAGGTGCTACCACCGATTGGCAACAGTCCTTATCATCCTTTATCTTTAAACTGGAATTGGACAGGAGAGTCCCTTATACAGAGGCTACCTTCAAATAGAGGACAGTCCTCTAGTAGCCCTTTATATAAAGAACCGTTCCATCTTGCCTTTGCTCCAGGCAGCCAAACACCTCAGGCCAGCCGTCCTGATGCACCGTAGCCTCCTCGTCAGGGCGATGGACTGGGTCGAGTCCCGGAAGAAAAAGCATCGCCGAGCGTATCTGTTTAGTAACTCTTTCATATGTCATTTTTCATTTCCCTCACGTAAGCACTGTCTAGGATTTCCTTTTTATTTTTATGAAGAGAGCTGGGGTGGTGAGGGGAGAGTGAGAATAATTTCCAACCGGGCAGGATGATTAAGCACCTAGTCTCGTTGGGAGTTAAGTGTTTAATTACAGACCACCTGCTAGACAAAGCAGAAGTGTGTCATTTAATAACCGAGGGGCATTGCGTCTCCAGTCAGAGACTGTGACTGAAAACTGGGCCTTTTGCCATGTGGATATAGAGACAATATGCCAACCTGTTTGTATTGCAAACTCCTGTGTCATAGTCATGCAAGGCTTAGGCCTGTGCTCTCTCAACAGCAGGCCAGCCTGAAAAAACAGTGTCATGTCCAGGAAATTGGAGGCAGGAGGCCATTAAAAACAACAACAACAACAACAACAACAACAACAACCCTTGCCTCTGCTAGCCTTAGATGTCCTTAACATTATCTATCAAGGAGGTCAGTCAGACCATTGCACTGCCTTTCTCTTGGAGATGAAAACAAGGTGACCCATGACAAAAGTCTCCCAAATGAAGGTGGCCACTTACACATCACAGAAAATGTGATGTGTAACAAAACAGGATAAAAGCAGACATGATTTGTATGTGATAATGCATAGGAATGAATGCAGGTGCAGAAATACGTAATTTAAACAGAAATACTCATTGTATTGCTGAAAACTGCCACCTGAGTGCCTGCTCAGTTTGGTGTCCAGGTATGGCTGATAGACAAGCTCAGCACTCTTGCTCTTCATTCCTTATCTAGTCCTTTATCTTTAAGCTAGATACAAGGTGGTCTTTTATAAAACAAGACACATGGCCACACTCTCCTTTGCAGAAAACACGTTTCCAAGGAATGCAGTGAGGCAACCTGGTCCCCATTCCTTCGAAACAGAAACATAGAAACTGGGTGCGTGAGAAGGGGTCTCCCAGGCCATCTAGTCTGACCCCTGGATCCAGCCAGCTTCACTCATGACATGCCTACCATGTGCCTGTTGGTCCCCCAAATGGTCCATGCTGCAGTTCAGACATCAGCTGGGCTCACCAAACCTTCCTGTCCATTAATGATCCCAGCGATGAGCCAGTTGGTCAAGGGTGCAACCCCATAGGAGCAGTCTTGGTGCCAACATAGAGATGAGTTTGCAAATCAGTCAAGCAGTGGCTTCTTTACCACCAACAACTTTTACTCTAGGATAGGTACAGGGACCCTAGCCCAGAAATTAAAGGATTGTTACCCACATGATAGGATCTCAGCCTGAATGGGAGGCCCTAGGCTGACTTCAAAGTTTAAAGAATCCATAATGCTGTACATTTCTAAAATTAGATGGTGTCTCAGGTAGCTACTGCAGCCCACCTAGGAAAGACACTCAATTTGGGGAGACTACGCCCGAAGTGGTGGCACAGACAGACAGCCATTTTAATTTCCCATAATGCTCCGGCAAAATATTGCTCTCGGTCATTGTGGGGAATTATACTTGTGTCTGGTCACTGCTACCACCTGCAGACTAGGGTCCACTGTAGGAGAAGCCCAAGAGAAGATGCTTTGCCAAAGGTTTCCTCCAAGCCAGCCTTGATGAAGAGCATAAGGCAAAGAGCAGGAGTTGTGTCTGGCCTTTTACTCCAATTAGCTACTTCCCTCGTGACACAACCAGTTTCTCTCCTCCCTGCTCTCAGAGCATATCAGCCCTAGCTGAGAACCAGTGCGGTGAGGTGTTGAAAGTGTTGGACTGAAGGGACCTGGGTTCTAGTCCCTACTCAGGCATGAAGCTCTCTGGGAGACTTAGGGGCAGCCATGGCCGTAACCTTCTTCCCAGGGTTGTTAAGGGCATAATTGTAGAGTGATTCACATACACAAACCCATGAGAAGAAAATAAAGATGGTGGGTTGGTTGCCCAACAGGACTTCTGCTTCTGTAGCAGGGTTTCCTCATTACCTTCCTCAGTGCAGCCCCACACACCCCAAATATTTTCTGAAGGGACCTCCAACCCTGTAGGGGTAACTCTGCTTTGCAGAGCTGGGGGGGACTCTTCAGAAAATACTCGGATTTTTAGTGGGACTCATTTTACAGCCATTCATACGTATGCACACAACCTTTGTGAGGAAACAAGGAAGCCAGGCTGTCTCCACATCCCTAGATCCAGAGGGTAGGGGGACCCTTCAGAAGATATTTAGGGTGTATATGGAGGACAGCAGTGTGGAAGAAAACATAGAAATCCCATGGCATAAGTCCCATTGGACAAGTAGGTATCCTGCTAGGCTTGCATCCAACCCTTATTCATTTTCATTTTTTTTGATTTATTTTCTATATAATTCCACAATCCTATTGATTTTGCAGATTTAAATGTTTTTGTTACTGACTTGTGGTGCTGTAGCTTTAAATAATTTTATACTGGCAGGCTTGGATTTTTATGGCTTTGGTTCATGCTACGATTGTATGTTTTTAGGATAATCTTTTCAATAGTTGTCTTATTTTATTTTCGAAGTATTTGATTTTAACTCTTTGATAGAATTTGCCCTGGGAGCACTCTTGCCCTTTACAATATAGCTTATTTAAAGGGGAAAAGGATTATTATTATTTTAGCTTCTGGGGTATTAAAATGTCTCTTTGGACTTGAAAACTACCTTAGGGGCCCTTTTGAGAGCTGGAAGATAAATACCTATTTGTTATAAATGAATGAATGGATCCTGGGCTATCTGACCCAAGGCCTCTCCATATGTTCGCTTTGCATTGTGTCTGCTATAATGTACACCATTTACTGGCAACCCTTCTGCTATTAAAGTGGCTACATTTTCGCAAAAAACCTGTAATCTCAGAGGATTGCTGGTGGCAATGAATAATGCAGCTTCAACGCTGTATTCTGCACTTGTGCTACGACACCGTTCAAGTCGACTCAGGCTTTTGTTTCAAAAAGATATTTAAAGCTTTTACTTGAGCTGCCAGCTTACAATAAAAACAAAACTCCCACAGAGCTCATTATTTACCCAATTTCTGTCCATCTGAAGAAACTTTCTGTTGTAGGGGTTGGTGAACTGGCCGTGTTTAGGATTGCTAGGATTCCCTGAACATCTTTTTGGAGGTCATCTTGTATCCCATTCCCATTTCCATTTATGGCTCTGAGAGAATGGGAAAGTTGTGCACATGGAACTCCAACCAAATGTGAAATTTGTGTAGGTTTCCTAATTGTACAACTTTTGTCTGCAGACTAGAGCAGGGTTGGTGCAGCCTAATGGAGTCATCTGCACAGACTGTACTGGGGTAGTTGTGCAAATCACATCAAAAGTTCATATCCAGTCATTTTCAAATATTTTTAGTGGACACGTGCATGCGCTCACAACTTCCAATTGGGTATGTTTGTGCGTTCGGTGAACAAAAATGAGAGTCTCATGGAACCCTGTTCTGAGGTTAAGCCTAATAAGCCGGATGTGGCACAAGAGGAAAGCACAAAGTGATCAAGTTCACACGTGGCATGTAGAAAACCTCCAGCATCTCTAGGGAGGGCTGGAAAGTATAATATACGAAACCAGAGATCTCTCTAAGTTTGAAAACCAAGCAAATCCTGAACAAATTCCAACAAAAACCAATGTCCATTTAGCCCAGCCTTCCCCAATTTGACACCTGTCACATGTTTTAGACCTCAAGTCCCATCAGCCCCAGCCTGAACAGGCAATGGTCCGAAAGCTGTAGTTGCAGTCTGAAGTGTCAGGGGGACAGCCAGCTGAAGTATACAGGGTTAGATGGACAAATGGTCTTACTCACAGAATCATAGAGTAGTAGAGTTGGAAGGGACCAGAGGGCCATCAGGTCCAAGAATTTAGACCAAGGAGTCAGGCTTGGTTCCCAAGATGGGAAGCTGCACCATTCAACTTTCCTTGTTCTTTCTCTGCATCTGCGTGGAATGATCTCCACTGCCCGTTCTGGTGGGGTGAGATAATGCATGCCAGGCATGTCCTCTATATGACCTTGCAACATTACCCTAAAGCAAAACTAGTCAGCTTAGCCTGTTAGGCACCTTCAGAGTTAGAACTGGAACCAGAAGCTGCAGTGTTAGGAAACATGCTAGAAATGAGCTGGAAAGGTGGTTTTGCTCAGCTGATTTTCTTGCAAAGCTATCCGTGCAAAACAAACCTAATAGTGCATTTTGCACAAGTGTTCCGCATTTGTGTTCATGATGTTGTTTCTTTGCAAAGCCCTTTAATGTGGGAGAAACGATCAGTTGTCAAGCAGCATGCTAACCGCTTTCTGCTCCATTATATAAAATCAATTATGTGATGGGATGCTTTATGATGCTGTCAAAACATAGACGTCTTGGTAGCACTGCAATTATTTCAGACTGAAATGACTGACTTAATTAAATGCAATGAATAAGAAACTAATTAATAATTCACTATCTATCTCTCTGTCTCGCTGTGTATATCGATCGATAATCCACAACCTTGTTTTCTTTACATTCGCATAATGAAACAAAAGACATTGCATTCGGACAAGAGGTAGTGGAGATGCAACAGTGTTCAGTGCTTATTTGCCATCCTGGCCTGCCATACACAAGGCAAGAGGTGCGTGGGGATGGTTGCCAAGCTCCATTGTATCCATCCCACGTTATCATTACCACACAGGAGCATCAATCACAATCCAGGTACATGTTTCACCCCGTATTTCTATGCCACACATGCCGCTGGTGCTGCCACTCCATGCTCCAACACAGTGGCTGAACTGGGCATTGCTACGAAGTCAACCTGGCAACAGTGACAACTCCATGAAGCCCCAACGATCACATATGGCAAATTCTATTCTGCGGGTTGGTCAGCCGGCTTGCATTGAATTATCTTCCTATGGGACTCTTGCCCTGAAATTCCTTGGCCCTTTTATTTAATTGATGTTTACTTCCGCATGAGTGGTAATCCGCTACTCACATCAATACAGTTTCTGGCTAGTTATTTTAGAATAACTTCTTCAATAACGTGCTGTCTTTCCACTCAACTGAAATGGAATTTCATGCTATGAAGTGAATATTGACTCTTCTCTGGGGAAAAAAAATATAAAAGATGCGATTGCATATAAGGGAGAAAAACACTACACTGTCGATTGCCTAAAATGTCATATGAGTAATTGATATTCGCATATACGTTTCTTCCCCATCAATTTGCTGCTTTTTCTTCAACAGAACTGTCTTTCTTTTCCTCTTTCCCAGAACAGATTAATCTACCTGAAGTTCAAAACAGACACAACAATGACAAAAACGCCGGCGGAGCGCTGAGAGGTTGACAAACACACAGAAGCTATTAGTCAATCCAAAGCAGATGCATGAACACGATCAAATGTTCCTGACATCAGTTAAACCCAAAAAGTCAAAAGGGAACAGCAGTGATGAACTGAAAGTCTGAAAAACCCAGAGATCATAACTTAAAGGAACGCCCTGATAACCATTCATAAAAACATCCATCAACTGTGGGATGCTCTTTAATTAAGATTATGGACGGCTACTCCTGTGTTTTGTGCAATCCATCAGTTCTCCAGATTGTGGTCCCTCATACAATGAGGGACCGTGCACATTCCTGTATATTTGAGCATTGCATTTCTATATTTATGTATACAAATATACAATATATGTATTGTATATTTATGTTACATGTGGCACTCAGTGACTAATGTGAGATTAAAACGGGGAAGTCTCTCTTATGCTAAAAGCTTTTGGAAAGAAGTTTCTTTTCCTTATGAGTGAAACTTACAGCAAGTTTTTCTATGCCTGGATCAAAATTTGGAGGGGGCACAAATTGGGCAGAGTCTGTGCTTATAAAATTCACCTGCTCCTCTAACGGAGCCTCTGCTGCTTTCCTGTTAAATTTGCTTTCCTGTTTCTTGAAATAAACAACTAAAGGTTACTGAATAATAACATATATCTGAAGGAATGCCTCTTCCTGCACCAACCTGCCTATGAGCTATGATCATAGGGGAGACTTTGTGTTATGTTCCAACACCAAAAGCAGGGCTAGCTGATGTAAGATAAAGAACATTGTGTGTGGAACTCTCTCTGAAGAAAGGTATAATCGGCCAGAAAGGTTGCATTGCAGTAGTGCAGCCAGCATTGTTGGTATTTCGACAGTCCATACAAGAGGAGGTCAGATAGCTGGCCAGGCTAGGCTAGGCTAGTCCAACATAGGCATTGACAAGGCTGAATTTCATAAAATTTACCAAAATTCACACGTTTTCATAAGTGAGACAGAAAAAGAGGGGGGAAAAAGAATGTGGGAGAAACTGAAACTTGTCCTTCCAGGACTGAGGCTCTAAGTGCTTCACTTGTAAAATCTGGGTTTGAAGCTCTGTGTACTCAGACAAGTAAATACTGGCTTAGAGTTGCCATATATTTCCTCCTGAGGCTCCTCATATTGCACCACACAGGCAACAGCTCTACCTATTGATTATGGCTGTGCACGGATGAGAATTTGTGTTTCAGTCCAGATAGTTGCAAAATACGAATTTACCAAAATTAACACATTTGGGGTAGAAAGAAGCTAGGGCTTTAGAGAAGCAAAACAATGCAAGAGAAAGCACAGCTGACATCTCTGTCCATCCTTAGTTTGCCAACAGGGTTGGTAGGTCTGAGCACATTTGCAAAGAACAACAGTGACGCTGACGCTGCTGCGGACAGACTGTATGGAATGAGGCGATCGCACATGGAGGAGGTGGGCTGCCAGGCCCCCGGGATACTCCTCCGGCTGACAGACATCTTGCACAGGCCCCAGGAGGGGCGTACGGAAGGATCATGCGTGGCTTACCTGCTGATGGTCGCTCGCCCACCATTTCCCATACTCCCTTTTGGAGTGAAACACTCTATTTCCGACTTGTGCTGGGCCAGCTTCCTGTCTTTGTACCTAACAGAGCATGACAAGGACAGGAGCGACAAAAACAGAGAGAGGGTGATTGCAGGCTCTGGAGACTCCCTACCGTGCAGCAGCAGTGCAGCGGGGTCGAGGGTGAGGCGCATGCTCAGACCACGGTGAGCCTCCCAAAGCGAAAAACCTGTCCGGGGCCGCTGTTGCCGTACCTACGGCCCTGTGTGCACAACTTGACGGCACTCCTGTGCGAAGCAAATGGGACCCATGTGGGGCGTGTGTTGTGGGGAGGTGGAAAGCCACTGGAGAGGCTCGCAGGGGAACGTGGTGGATGGGGGTGGGTCAGCCCCATGCCCTCTCTCCCAGCTTTTCTGGGGCAAGCCATCCCCTTCCAGAGAAGCGCCCTGGGTTCATTGCCTGCATTGGTATGTGACATGGCAGGTCCATCCAGAAAGTCTAAACCACCAGGCTGGACCGCTTCTGTTTTCGAGATGCTCCCAGGGGTGCATTCCAGGGGAGGGTGGGCTCAAAGGCAAAATGCACAGGGTCCATGATAAAGCGGATGGGCTAGATGCCCCAGATCAAATATACCTCATTAGGAGAGGCATTTCGCCCTTTTCAAATGGGCACAGTGCAAGCACCAAGTGGCTGGCAGTTGAAAGAAAGGAAGTGGGTCCAGCAGAAGGTGCTTAGAATGCAGCACAGCTGGATTTGGCCGATCACCCTCAGGTTCCGCATTTCAATAGCTACTTGTGATATTTCATTCAGAGACTGTTCAGGCAACATGATAAACAACAGTGAAAGGTCGGGTGCGGGTTTTCATCAAAGCATGGGTTGTTGAAATGTGGATTAACTCATTGTGTGAACCCAGCTGAGATAAGAAATCAGGGCAAAGAAACCGTACTTCACAAGGCAGGAACAAACCATGGGTTCTCTTCCTGGGTTGTTTGTGGTTAGGACAGCCAAATTCAAACAACTCGATCACCCGAATTTCAACCAGAAACTGTAGTTCAGCCACAGCCCACATTGAACCCACACTCAGTTCTTGGATATGAGGGATCATGTTGTCTGAACCCAGACAATGTTTCCTTTTTGAGGTTAAAAAAACCCCCAACCACAGCACTCTTGACTTGCATTAGCAACAGTGAAAAAGTGCACGTTCATAATCAGGTAGCTTATTTACTGACCCTTAATTAATCCAAGGAATAGACAAATAGATGGCCTCTGCTGAGAATAAAGAGCTCTAACAAAAGAACAGTCCAGGTTGTGCTCAGGGGCAGGGAGAAGAACCGCTCCATTGAGCGAGACAACCTTAACACAGTCCTAGAAAGGGGAGAACCACAAATCCCAAGCCTTTGAAACAATTACTTCACAGCCAGAGACATCTGGAGCAACCAAGGCATTTGCTCAGTGGCACTGGTGGAATAGCTAGGAAATCAGCCCACGTTTCAAACTGGCTACCATTTCAAAAAGCAGGGTTCTGTGCAAGGTGGTGCCAAGATTGGAAGTTATAAGAGAACCATGCAGGCTAGGTAAGACAGAAACAGATACATACTAATGCAAGTCGGTTCCTACAGTGCATGAAAAAGGAGAAGCTCTTGGGCTGCAGCTGAAACAACTGAAAAATAGAAAGTAAGTCAAACTGGATTGCATGAGTTGTGTCCTAGTATGCAGGTCACCATCAATGATAAGGGAAGGAAAACAAAAGCATCAAAGAAGAGCAACACCAAGACACATTAGCAGGTCACGTCTAAAGGAAAAATCCACCAAGAAGCATCCTAAAATTGATGCAGCAAAGGCTTGCTTCATTAGTTGAGTGATGAGATGCTATCAGTCTTTAACCCGGGCTTCGTGCTTTTCCTACATCTGCAGCCACATCATACAGCCTCAAGGTTTTGTCCCGCATGCAGAACTCTTCAGCCAGAAGAGATCTCCTCTCCCTAGTCCTCGGTGTTGTGTAGATGGCGATGCCATCTGGGGAACATAGGAACGGCAGTCTCACACATCTGGAGGAAACCAGGCTGGGCATGGCTGGTCTCAGTGCTTCCTCAGATGGTTGTGGCGGCCTGTGGGCCAATGGCAGTGAATGTCCAAGAGGTGCTTTACTGATGGGCACCACTGCTTGCCCCATGCATATGGCTGGCTCTTAGTCTGAGGGGCCTTGTGCCATGGCCAGCCCCAGTGCTTTGCCCCTCCTGGTGAACCTCTGGCCTAGTGTGATGATGGACAGTGCAATCACACAAATAAGGACAGTGCAATCACACAAATGACAGTGCCGCCAGAAGCAAGGAGGCAGCAATGGAATGCTGCTCTGCATGACATTTGCATTCTCTCGCTTATAAATAGGTGCAAATTTAAAGCTAATGACAATCACTGAAACAGAAATAGAGCAGATCTTGCCCTCATAAGAAGAAAGATTGTGGCCATGTGAGCCATGCTCAAGGCCCGTGCTCTTCCTTCCCAAGGAAGTTTGTCTCTAAATTGGTCTTGGACTGAAAAGAACTTCTCAAATGCTGATATTTTGGGCCCATCCCCTTGGTCTTCAATTCTGCCCTCCATGGGATCACAGCCCCTGGGAGCTTCTCTGCAACTGAACTAGGCTCTCAAGTTTCAATATTCCTGATGGAGCACATACAGTCAATCAGGTCCTGGTCACACACGCCCACACATGAAATAGAAACATAGAAACAGAGCGAGTCAGAAGGGGCCTCCTGGGCCATCTAGTCTGACCCCTGGCTCCAGCTGGTTCTACTCATGATATGCCTACCATGTGCATGTCCAGCCTATCCTTGAACACCTGCACCGATGGGGCCTCAACGACCTCCCGTGGAAGCCCATTCCACACCCTCGGGGTCCTGACTGTCAGGAAGTGCTTCCTGGCATCCAAATGGAACCTTGGCTCCCTGAGCTTTGCTCCATTGGAGCGTGTCCTGCCTTCCTCTGCAGGGGAGAACAGGTCTCTACCCACCTCCACATGACACCCCCTCATGTACCTGTATGTTGCCAACAGATCCCCTTGGAGTCTCCTCTTCTCTATGCTGAAAAGACCATTTCCCCCAAATGCTTGGCCCTGTTGGGCCAATCCCTGTAACCTCCACCTCCAATATCAGCACACCAGACAGGGAGACTGAGAAGTGGTGCTTGCACTTACGGCGGCTTCTCTGTGGACACTCCACGTGGCCAGAATGCTTTTTGTTGGGGACACAGCAGCTCTTTAAAGCACGGGCGTGGAACCTTTCAGCCCAAGGGTCCGATTCAGTTTTGAACTATTTGAGAACCACAGTCCAGGAGGTGCAGGGCTGAAGCCAAAAGCAAGGCCCAAAATATAAGCACATTTTTGCTTAGGTCTCTTAATAGCCAGTGACTGTTTATGGACTTATTATTTTGTGTCCTTCCTTTTTTCCTTTCAAGTAACTCAAGGCAGCTTATATAATCCTCCTCATCCTCTGATCTCATCCTCACAACAATCCTGTGTGGTAAGTTGTGCAGGGAGTCTGTAACTGGTCCCACAGTGAGCTCTGAGGATGAGTGAGGACTAACACCCACATCTCCTGAGTCTCAGCCCCACACCCAGTCCTGCACTCCACCACACTGGCTCTCACACTGTGTGCGGGGAGCTAATGCCAACAAAGTACTGCATGGCCACAACACGCGCACTTGGGTCAGCTCAGAAACAAGTTTAATAGATGTGTTGCACTCTGAAACAGGACTGAGCGAGAGCATAATGTTCAGCAGCACTGAGCAAGAGTGCCTTTTGGCCACGCTGGATCCCTGGAGCCACTCCTGTTCCTTCCTCCCTCGTCTTGCATGAGGTGAGGATGAAGCAGGGCAGGCCAGGCCTGGGCAGAAAACCCTGTCTAAACCTTTGGAGAGGCATTTCAGCCTTTCAGAACAGGAAAAGGCACAAAAGCCAGGAAGCCACAGAGGCCTGAGAGTCTGGGGAAAAGGTATAGAAACAGAGTGAGTCATAAGGGGCCTCCTGGGCCATCTAGTCTGATCCCCAGCACCAGCTGACTCCACTCATGACATGCCTACCATTTGTATGTGTAGCCTATGCTTAAACACCCTCACCACTGGGGCCTCAACCATCTCCCATGGAAGGTCATTCCATACCTTAGGGGTCCTAACCATCAGGAAGTACTTCTTGGCATCCACCCTAGATCTTGGTATGGGTCTTGGGAACCCTGGCTGTCTAGCCTTTGGCCCCCAGCCTTAAGGTCCGCATCCCTGTTTTTCAAACCTCTGTAGCACTCTGGGTTGACTTCCTGAGGATGCTGTGTCACTGCATGAAATCCACATAAATTAAGGTGCATGGAATGCATCTTGTCCTTACTTGGGAGACTTGGGGTGCTGGTGGTGGTAGGGGAATTGTGCCCACCAGCAAGCTAGAACTGAAATAGGCTGCACCAATTGATCCGATTCCTGCCCTTGTTCTTCCCATGCTACCTGGTACCTAAGTTTTCGCAGAGCCATGCAATCACAATCCCTTTCCTACCTCTTGCAAGCCTTAAAAACAACAGCCAGGGAGTTTCTCATGCTGGTTTTAGCTGACTCATTTTAAAGCAAAGCTCCCTGTTTCATCATTTAACTAATTGGTTGCATTGATAGGACTCACTGCTTTTCAAGAAATTAAAATAAGATCACATGGTACAGCAGCCTGTGCTTTAGATGAGCTAAAATAAAATTTTGCAATGTCATAATCTAGCAAAACTTTGATCCTGGATTAGAGTACATTAAGACAGTCTTTTATTTATCTTCTCTTAACAGAGACACTTTTGGTGAAATGGATTATAACTCCTCTTTGCAGAGGGTCAGAAGAAATATTTTAACTAGTCTTATGTTACTGGTTTCCATTCTGAATGTGGCGCAACCGGAACACAGGTTTTATGTGCTTTTCTCTTAAAGACTGAGGTTGATTCCCTGTGTCTCCAACCATCTTTAGCAGCCATATGGCAGGAAGCACATCATGGTCTTTTCCATGCTTGGCATAATTGTGCCCCTTGAATTTACACAGTACAGATCAGTAAACATTCTGGTTCAGTTCACTTTTTATCATAAGTCACACAAACCAGCCAATACATCCTTTGTTTGTGGGATGGAAACAAATTGAGATCTGAAAAAAGAAATAAACATGGAACAAAGCGAGATGGACCGATCTGTCCATCCCCGGTCTTAAAGCACTCTTAGCTTCTTTTAGATGAATTTCTTCACTCTACAGCAGGGTTGGCTCCTGGATACAATGATGTGCAAATCAGGAAACCTCACGCTATCCAAAGTTCTCCTCATTTCACTGAAGTTTGTTCTGACTGCGAACAAAAAATTCTGGTGACTCAGTGCCAGTCTCCTATCCTTTGTAGCTTTCCTTTTCAGCTTCATGGGAGCAACCCATGGTGCTTCATGGTGGTAAACCTCTTTTGAAGATGGAGTTCAGCACCATAGACTTCTCCTTTAAAGCTGGAAAGAGGAGGTCCAATGGGCAGCGACATAAAAGTCACCAGCCTCCCTTATCTGTGAGCTTTTCTTCTTTTCACACAAATATCCAAAGCATATTCTTGGTAAATCTTCCAACTGTATGTCTCAGTGATGTGCCTCTTTGAAACCTATGCATTCTTCTCCCCTTGATGAAAGCGCAGTTGTATGCATTTTGCAGAAGTATATATTTCTTCATGCACATTTTTCAAATGCACACCATTTCTTGGGCCTACCGATCATGTTGTAAATTTGGAAATGTACGAACTGCGAATGTAGATTGTGCCCAAATCTGTGTTCAGATCAGAAAGTACAAGCTGGCTAATCCTGATAAAAATGAACTGAAACAAAGTTAGTAGACATCTGTACTCAGAACATGTTGGATTCCCTTGAAAGACCCTCAGAGAGGTGATGGGTGGACAGCTAGAGTCAAAATACTCATGGATGCTTGTAGGCAAAAACTCCTGGGCCTCAGCAGAGGAGGGAAGAAAACAGACACAAAGCAATCCAGCTGCAGCAGGGGGAGAAGCTGACATGAAGAGCAAATCAAATGCCTTGCGAGGGGTTCTTTCTGCCGAGGAGGCTTTCTGACTCCATAATCCACAGGAGTTAGAATTCTGGTTGGTACAAAATTGGATGCGGGGGAGAAGGCCTTTGCTAAATACATATATTACTGGTCTTCAAAATTGACGCTTTGGTCCTGCTTAGTTGATGGCGATGGTGATGTGGTAGTGTGAGGTGGTTGAGGCCCATGAGTGAGGGTGCTCAAGGAAAGATTGGGCAACCACACACTGGGGATTACATGAGCAGAGCTGGCTGGAGCTGGGAGTCAGACTAGATGGCCAGGAGACCCCTTCTGACTTGCTTTGTTTCTATGATGTGCATGAGTAAACTTTCAGCCCAAATGGATCCCCCAAAGTGATTTACAATTAAAACATACACAAATAAAAGGATACAATCCTATGGATGCTAGACAGAGTTTAGTTAGTCATGGGATTATTCGGGGTCCCAGCTCTGCCCTGTAAAACCTGCTCTGAGGTCGGAGCTGGAACAGAGAACTTGGAAAGACTTCTCCTCGCCCTCCCTGGGAGCATGGGAAGAACTGAAATGGCCACTCGTCTGGGGTCACCAGAGTGATCTCAGAGAGGGGCCTTGGGGCAGAGTTGGAGGAGACTGGCTCCACCAGCCTGGGCAGCATCTGGGCGGCACCACAACCTCCTCTCCTTGCAGTCCACAGAACTTGGGTGCCCAGCGTCCACCCTATAAGTGCTGTGCATGGAGGGAGAGGGCTGAGGCAGCCATCACCTTCCTGCTCCCACCCTGCAAGGGATGGACACAATCCGTAACCCAAGTTCAGATGCTGATGGGAAGCTTCGTTAGACTGTGCTGCAGCGACATTGATCAAAATAGAAACACTGCCAAGTCAAATATGTTTTAAAAGTTAAGCATACACCTTGGCCTTGTCTACAATGTGGGAATAATTGCGTGCAACATGTGAAGAATCCAATGAGATGATGTAAAAAGGAGCACCTTGAACAATATAAGATGCTAATAAATAATTGCTAATATTCTTTCATTTTCTCTTTAAGAAAACTGCACTCAGTTTTGAACAAATGTGCTCCATTCATGCAGCCAAACAATTTGTATCACTTTGTCAAAAATGGTCTAATCAAATTTGTACTACAGAACACTCCCCCAAGAGAAATGGTGTGCTGCATGCAAATTTAAATCTATTGTAATCACAGTGTAGAAGAGGCCCAATTCATTATGTAATGGAGCAATTTTTATTTTTTAATTTTTTTTGCAGAGCAATTCATCAAAATCATTCAGATCTAATCTCCTTCACAGAATTTCACAAAGACATCCCAACTATTCCTTTGCCACCCTGTAAATTTTAATTAATCACATTATCAAATTTGTCTGGAGAGGTACCTGAACTAAATTATCTATGCAGAAGGAATGAATCAAACCATTGAACAACCTCCAAGCTCTTAGATTTTGTGGCAGGGCAACTTGGCCAGGAATATAAACGCTCATGAAAAGAAGGCTTGCAGGATACCAAATTTCAACCATCCAAAGAGGGATGCAACAGTAGGAGGAGGCCCCGATCCAAGTCCCAGTTGTTGGTAATAAGTCATGACCTGGAGAGTGTTGGTATACACCCCTGTTCACTACAAGACATCTATGTACACCCATGGTGTAGTGGAACCATGGCTCACAAGGTCAAAGCAGCTGTTTTTAATTTGCAAGGAGAATCCAGGAATCTGTCACCCCTCTAAGGTTACCCTATTTCCTCTGAATTTGCGGTGCTCCGTATAATAACTGGTGCACGGGGAACATAGTTTTCCAACAACAATATCTTGATGGGAGCTGTCCCTGTTGTAATGCAAAGTAGTTTGGGGTGGTCTGGAATTAAATAGGCAAGGACAACCATAGAATCATAGAATAGTAGAGTTGGAAGGGGCCAGGAAGGCATCGAGTCCAACCCCCTGCTGTCGCAGGACGCTATCCCATCAGATGGCTGTTCAGTTTCTTTTTGAATGCCTCTAGTGTGGGAGAGCCCACCAGCTCTCCAGGCAGCTGGTTCCACTGTCGTATTGCTCTGACAGTAAAGAAGCTTTTCCTGAATCTGGGTTGTCACAACTTGAACTGATCATTCCAAGTCCTACACTCTGGCATCAGCAAGAACAGATCTTGACCTTCCTCTTTGTGACAGCCTTGGAGGTACTTCTAGAGGGATACCATGTCCCCCTTAGTCTTCTCTGCTTTACAAAAGAATGGCTGCTGGTGGAGAGGAATGTGCTAGAATTGGTTTGTGGATGAGAATCAGTGCAGCAGCCTGCATTTGTGGAGGCATAGCTGGGGGAATAGGATGATGAGTGCCCACACCTGAGAATTTTCCACTGTACCATTGCCCATTGTTTTCTCAGAAGGAAATGATGAATTCCCCATAGTTAGCATGATGCACAAGAGTATTTCAAATTCCATACTACTTATTTTATACTTCTCTGGGGATCTTATGACTGGGAACTTGATTTTGCTCCTAATAGTTGGAGCATCCCTTGAGAGATGGACCAACCAAGGGATGCTCCTGCTAGTAGAAGGGAAGAATGCTAGAAGAAAGGAGAAAGCAGAAGGATGGAAGGAGGAAGGCTGCTATTAGCTGAAGGGATGGGGGGTCATTAGAGACAGCAGGAGGAGGAGGAGGAGGAAGCAGAAGAAGAGGAGGAGGGGGGAGGAGGAGGAGAAGGAAGAAAATGCAGCAGAAGAAGAAGGAGAAAGAGAAGGGAGAAGAAGAGGAAAAGCTAGCATAAGGGAAGAAGCAGAAGACAAGACAAGAGAAAGACAAGATTCCTCCTTGTCCCTACAGCCCTTCTGTCCTCTGAGTATTCATACCTAGGGCACCCTCAGGAACAGTGTGTATGGGGGGGAGGGTCTGCAGGGGCAGGGGAACTCAGTCAAACTTGCCCCCTTTTCTTCTATCAGTGGGATCTCTGCCCTGTCCTGGAACAAAAGGAACCCTTCCATCCAAGAAAACCTGAAGACAACCCGAGCTTATGTTTATAATGTTCTTTGCCACATCACCCAGTTTCTTTATTCTTTGAAATTTGGTCGGCATTGTCTGTCTGTGAACCAGTTAAGGTCTGACTGCATCACCTCAGGTTTGTCTCCCTAAAATGCTGCTCTCAAGCCTCCAGGAATGGGACATGTGTTGGTGCTGGTATCATTAATACCCGTGCTCCACCCTAGCAATTCTCTTCTGACTCTCTGGGATGAGGAAGAGGTTTTAAGCTCGGCCACCTCCCAGCAATCCTGCTGGGGCAGGCTCAACACATCCTCTTTCCATCACTGCTGAGCTCCTGCTTGGTAGGCTATTTGGAGCCAGACCATGCCAGGGAACAGGTGTTGGAGAGAGGCCTTCCTGCACTTCCTTATATCTAGCAGTGGCATGGGGGGGGGGGGCTTGGGAGAGGGGCAGAGGCAGCTCTGGGCACCCAGGTGGTGGGTGGTGCTGCAGGGGGCAGCTGGTTCTCATCCAGGTAATTTTACAGGTGGTGACTTGGCATGGAAAAGATGTTGAGAAGGGGTGAAACCATCAGCTCTTGATATTAGGGGTCTGGGCAGTAAGTCTTCTCTGTTTTCCTTTTCTTGGCTGCTTTAAAAAACACCCAGACTGCTGTCTCCACCTCCTCAACAGAAGATCCCATCTGCCCCTTTCCTCTGCTGCAAAAAGAGGCCAAGACTTTTGTCCTCCAGTCCCACGGAATGTGTGCCATCATTCCAAGGCTGGACAATCGCAGGTGAGATGTGGGGCTGACAGGAGGACAGGGAGACAGAGTCAGGGGGCTGCTTGGGCAGCAAATGCTGAGCGATGGCAGGCAGCCGGTTGGAAGATGGAGCCTGGGCCTGGTCCAAGCCACGTAAGCCAGCCTCTGGTCCTCGGTATGGTGGAGGGCTGCTGGTCTTTATTGAACTGCCAGACTGGGCAGCTTCAGTGTGTGGAATCAGGGCAGAACCTGTCTTGTCCTTTTGATCAGCCAGCCCTGAAAGTAGGGGAAGCATCTTCTAAAATGGTGTCTTCTGGAAAAAGTGTGTGTGTGGTGTGTGTGTGTTAGGATGGGGAGGTTGCAGTGGAAGGGGAACACTTGCAAGCTGATTTCTTTCTTTCTTTGTGTTATCTTGTATTACACATGTCCTTTCAACTGTGACTTAAAAGGATTGCTGCATATCAAGTGGTTAGAGAATGTGTTATATGGTGTGATATTCAAGTACCCTGCACAAATGCATAATTTCCCTTTCATTTACTGCACATAAATAAGGGACACTGTTATTATCATTTTAGTCAATCAACAGATTTTAAATGGATTACTTTCAGCATGATTCATCAACAGTTTTTTTTTTAATTGTCAACCTGAAACCATCAACTTGTCAGCCTTTATGCATGAAGAAAGAGAAAGACAAGGGAATGGAAGAGCAAGGCAATGGGGCTGCCCGAGTGCCAGGAAGTCCTTTTCCTCTGCAGGGACCAGAAACCAGACTGCACGCTTTTGTTTTCCGTGGGACAGCGGACGTTGTGCAAGATCGCAGCCTTGGTGGATTCAGGGGCTGTGATGGAGCCTCTAAACCAACAGAGGGAGATAGAGGGAAGGGAAATTTACGAGTACGGCTCCTGTTTTCATAGGGCACCCCTGCTCTGGGTCTTTTCCATTTGATATTCTTAGACATGGGAAGGGATCGCAGAGGCACCTCTCTGTGGAAAAAGAAATGTTGCAGGGCTGCAGGGCTGCGGAAAAAAGCAGGCATGTGCAAGTGAAGTGATGCTCCTTTTCGGGCATGTCCTCCAGTTCTGTTGGAGCAGCAGATTCCATCGGCACGATCCATCCAGACTGGCTAATGGTGCCTCAGAGCTCCAGGGACCCCATCCCTCTAGTGCTCATGGGCTTCCTCTTGTGCTTGGCTCCTGCTTAGTGAGCCGAGCAGAGAGGAAGCCTGATTATGCCTGTGGAACAAAGGTGTGCGAGTGGCGCAGACAAAGGCTGCTGCACACGACACAGAAGAGGAAATGGCTTGTGCGGCTGTGATGCAGGGCTGGACTCCTGGTGCGCCCTTTGCAGGTGCTGGGTGTGCTTGCCAAGGACGGGCTCACGGCTGCAGGAAACCAACCCCAGTCGGGTGGATTCCACCCATAGAGCAGGCTCCCCACACTTCCCCAGGACTGGCCCTCCCTCTCTGTCTTGCTCCGGCTCCAGCCTTGACCTGAGCTGAAAGTCCCTGATGGGGAGACCTTGAAGAACATTCTCCCTTCAAGAGGATGGACATCTCAGAAGACAAAGCAGAATGACGTCTCCTGCCCATCCAGTGTTGGCCTTTATGCCCACCACCATCCAACCCCGATGTGCACAATTCCAAGAACTGGAATTGCCAAAATAAGCAGGGAAAAGTCCTGAAAAGGGGGACAGGGGAAGGGCAAGATGATTTTCAGGAGAGTCCACATCCATGTCTGCCACCATCCTGGGGAACACAAACACAAATCTCCCGGCTTCCCTGCAGTGATGCATGCTGGACGGGTTTTGGGAACAGCAAGAACGTTTGAAGCAGGGGTGTTCCAATACTGGAAGTCCCCCCCCCCCCAATAACTGCAAGCATACTAGGCAAACCTGGCTTGCACCTGCAATCTTGGCTAGAGGTGGATGAGAATCTTGTCAGATTCAGTTAGTTCCGAAGCTGTTGCTCATGCATGATCACTTTAAGGACATGAACAAGAAGGTCCAAACCCCTAACACCAATTCTGGCTTGTTTTGAGCCCACTTTGAAGTGCTTCCTTTGACAACATGAAGCCCTACATGGGTCAGGGCCAGAATAACTGATGGAGCACTTCTAGCATGAACTGATGCGTGCAGGTCACTCATCATCTGAGGCTCTTCAGGTGTTTCTCCTGGGGGAAACACAGGACGTGGGAAAAAAGAAAGGGGTCTTCTCCGTGGTGGCCCCCAATTATGGAATGGGTACCCCAGCAAGGATGGCTTGGCACCATTCTACTCCTGCATATTTAAGGGCAGATGATGAGACATGCATCTCAGTTCTCTTTATCAGGTTAGCATCTTACAGGAATTGTCTGAGTTGTTAAATTTGTTTCTTTAAAATGTTATACTGAATATCTGGTATTCATAGCTTGTAAATCTTATGAACTGCTCAGAGAGCATTGACTTTCATGCCCTATAGAAATGTAATAAATAGATGAAAATTTTCAAATTACTTTTTCAACAGGACCAAAAGAGCTAGAAATGAATTTTAAAACAGAAACAAATTTGTGGATTTGCGCCCATCGCTTTGAGTGCTGAGAACTCAACCTCTGTGTATTTATCCATGTGTGTGGTGCTGACTTTGTGTTGCCACCACTTTTTTCCTGATAGCTTCTCATCTCAAGCAGCGACGAGGGAGGCGCAAATATCACAACCCCACTGAAAGAAGCAGCACCTGTTGAATGGGACCAGGGGACATGGTCTTTCAGGTCTTATTTTTTAAATGAATGTACCAAAACATGCCCATTTCTTCATAAATGGGACACAAAGGATTTGATTTTTTAAAAGCTTTGAATGCAGGAAAAAGCGAAGTGGACAGATCCGTTCCTACGCTAAACAACAAATGGTTGTTTCTCTAAACAATGGCTAAAATGGATCGAAATCTCTTGTGCGTAAGGTTGCATGGTCCTGGGGGTCTTTAAGGGTGGGCCTCTTTCTACCCCACACCAAATATGTTGTATCTCGCTGTGCTTCCTGCAATGCATGGAGGCACTGTGGGTTGCAAGCATTTTTCCCACAGAGCACTCACACATCCTCATAAGCTTCTGCAAGCACTCGGAGGAAATGCTCACATGCACTCTCATGGGCTCTGTTTGCCACGACCTCTCACCACCATGTGGACTGGGACCTTGCCAAGGACAACTGTGCCTCTCCTGCAACCACTCCAGAGCAACACCTTTTTAATAGGCAGGCCTAGGATTTCCATAAGATCCTTGCATCAGGCAGCATCCTACGCAAAAGAGAAAAGAAAAGAAGCCCGCAGTTCATGCTCGATGCCCTGCTTTTGTTCGCTCCCCTTCCTAAGCTGACAGCAGGCAAAGGTTTGAATGGAGCCCTGGCGCTATCTCTTTGACAGCCCTTTGATGCAACTTGACGGTGTCATCAATTAGACTCAGAAAAGCACGGTCTTAATGATAGGGGCCCTTCTGCGGCCTGGCATGACTCAAGCAGTATGCTTCTTTAAGAGCCAGCGTGATTCACTTCTCTACAACACCCCGTACTGCCTAAATATAGGTATGTGGTTCTGAATCAAACATCATAATCATCGTCATTGTTATTGGCATTGCTTTGTTTTGGCTTCCACTCTCTTCATTGCTGGCTCAAATGGGTTCACAAGCCCATTGCCAACCATGGAGCAGAGTCAGGATGGATCCTTTCTTGGGGCCTCTTTTAAACAGGTTGATTATGCTATTCCTGGGTTGCATTCCTGGGTTGGAGAAGGCGATTGCACAACTGAAAGAGACCGTAGCTTTGCATGCCTTTACAAGAACTCTATGGATTCTGTGGATTCCTTCCTCACCAGCACGGTGATCGCCAGTGATTTTAACAGGTCCCTGAGAGTGACAAGTTCATTTCAACTTGAACTGATGAAGTTCTGCCTTGCAGTGCCACCCACTTCTGGGGACAACTCCAGCCAGAGCGTGCATCAGTACCTGGGCAGCCATCTGGGCCCCGGTAATCTGGACCTCGTGAGAGAAAGGGTTCTCCACCTCTGGCTTAGAGCACTGGGCCAGAATGCTTTTCTTCAAAGGGAATCATCAGCACTGGGATGAAACATGGAAACCTTGGAGCTTCAGGAAGCTGCAGTGCCATGGGAATGGCTAGAGGAATAGCAGGCAGCGAGCTGTTGGAATAAGTAATGACAGGACCAAGAAAGAAGAACAAAGAGTAGGAAGGAGTGCCATATGAAGAGCGAAATTTCATGAATCACTTGGAAAACACTTATGGAAACCCCCAAAATAGCTACTAATGATGCTATCTACTGAATGGTGAATGATTAATTTCTAGTTCTGGAGCAATTATGTTGTCTTTTCACAGTGCTGAGAGATACAGTAAGCCACGGCGAGTTTGACTATCAGCCGAGAGAAAATAATTTCGGATGAGCAGCTTCAAAGAAAAAAGAAGCAATCTGCATGTCTTGTCTTGTACGGACTCTGGCATTTCTTCTCCTGGCACGTGTGTCGCTGACTCAACAGGTCCTCATAGGCCAGTGGCTGTGCTTGTGCTGAACTGCCTTATTTTTTTCAAACAGAGGCCACTTTGGAGGTTGGGTGGGAAGGACAGCCAGTTCACGGTGCATTTTGCCACACGGATGTACATACCTGTTGAGTGGGAAGGTTCTGTTCGGTAAGCACAATGCAAAGCTCCATGTCAGATGCACCCACAGCAGGTTAGGGCCACATCCTGTGATGTCACCCCACGCAGCTGCTCTATGTTTGTGGATGCAGGGACTGTGTGACGAGACCAGTCACAAGGTCCGGTGAAGAGGTAGGAAAGACACAAGGAGCTGGCGCCACCCATGGGCTTCCACTATACACACCACAGACTATGGCTGCCTAACGTGCACCATGGAGAAGTGCCTCCTAAAGCATTGTGGGAGACTAAAGCATGGTCTAGAAGGCCAGGCCATGCGTGTCCCAAGAGGATGCATGTGCAGTGATAAGGTACTGCTGGGCCAATGGTCCTGTGCATGCATCCAGTGTCACAGAATCATAGAATGGACGAGTTGGAAGGGACCATGAAGGCCATCAAGTCCAACCCTTGCTGTTGCAGGGCACCACGTTACACCATCCCACTCAGAGGGCTGTCCAGGTTCTTTTTGAATGTCTCCAGTGTGGGAGAGCCCACCAATACTCTGGGCAGCTGTTCCACTGTCGTCTTGCTCTGAGGAAGCTTTTCCTGATGTCCAGTCTGAATCTGAGTTGTTGCAAATGGACTTGATTATTCCATGTCCTACACTCTGGCATCAGCAAGAAGAGCTCTTGACCTTCCTCTTTCTGACAGCCTTTGAGGGACTTCTAGAGGGATATCATGTCCCCCTCAGTCTTTTCTGCTTAAGACTGAACATGCCCAGTTCCCTCAGTCTCTCCTCATAGGGCAGCGTTTCATGTCAGTTCAAGAGGCTCAGCCATGTGCCAGTGCTGGTCCCAGTTTTAGAGGGACTGTGGGGGACCTCCTCATTGGCTGTCCAGAGCCAACGCCTCACTCTTCCCAGGCTGCCCTCCATCCTCCCCCTGCCTGTGTGCTTGCCAGACCTGACCCTCACCTGCCTTCCACTGCTGCCCTTTGTGACCTTGCCTCCTCACCAGCTGGTGGCAGCAACTGGTTTTGGGTCAGTGCGGAGGGGAGCGGGCAAGCGAACACATGCCGCAGCTGCAGCCCATCCCGGAGGACCATCTCAGAGGGCCCCCCCCCCCCCCCAGTGCTGGAGCTTTTCCTGTTTGGGGCAGCTGGGGGTGGTGATCCATTTCTGGCCAGTGGACTGTTGTTTTGGGGATTAAATTATTAGACTTGGTAGTTACTTCTTTTCTTTAGCATTTGTTTTACAGTTGCATATTTATTTTATTTATTATAAAATGCATTTGGAACCCCAGTGTATTTGGAGATGTCTATTTGTTTTTATTGTTGGAAGTGTAAACCAACTATGGGCTATGTGTGTGGAATAGTAATAGCAGTCGTAACGAAGGCCTCCCCTCCCTCAGGGAGTCTTCTTCCTTACTACCATTGTTGGCAGCGGCTGAAGCTGCTTTATCCTTCTTATTGTGATCGCCTGCTTCCTTGCCAGGCTCACAGCCAGTGAGCAAAGAGCGAGGGGCATCTCCTGCCCCTGCTGCTCGCTGCTGCCATTGCCTGGGCCAAGGGGAGAGGCAGGTGCGTGGGCTGGGTGCAACAGGGAAGAGGACGCGCAAGTCTGGGGGCTCCGGTCAGTGGTCCCCCCTCCCCCAGTGGTGGGGCTTTGGCAGGTGTCCTGCCGCACCATGCCGTGTTGTGCCGGGTCATCCCGTGCCATCCCGTGCCGTGCCGTGCCATGCCATGCCATTGGCACAGACCCCTGGCTGGATTGTGATTTGCTCAAGGGTGTCGGGGCCTCTTACTGAGGACATCAATGTTGTAAAGAGAAGGAGACATTTTGACTGACACAGACAGAGGAAGGGGAAAAAAAGAGGGGCCAGAAAGATTCAGAAGGATAGGACAACTTCAGCCTTCTCCAAGCTGATGCCCTCCAGATGTGTTGAATCACTGCTCCCATTTTCCCCAGCCAGCAGGCCCATTGACTAAGTAAGCATGATACAAAGGCCCACATTGCAGGCCAATGGCTACACCACCTGGGGTTGAAGCAAGCTCCACAATGCTTCCATGGCCACCCTGGCTGGGAAGTACGGGAACTGCAGTCCCGCACATCTGGAAAACGTTTCTTTGGGGGACCCTGGGGTATATTCAGTATTAATTCAGAAGATGAAGAATTAGCGATGTCTGCCATGTTTCTATTTGGGATGAGAGACGGATGCTGCATTGTGGTAGCCCACAGGACTATTCTAATAATGCAGACTCTCGTGAGATGCTTGGCAGAGCAGAAGCGATAACATTCAGCACGTATCTTCCTTCCCTGTTCACAGCTGGAGCATCTGCAACTCAGAGGCCTCCTATACAGTGAATGGTTACCTTAGAGTCTCTCCAGACGATCCCCTCCTTTTCCACAGGTTGACCAAGCTGCTTGAACGGCTCGTCGCGGAAGACGATTTCCCATCCCCAACGTGCATGCGGACCACCGTCGACGTGGTGAACGCGCTACGCACGTTCCGCTCTGGTTTGGCAAGGATGATGTACACCTTTGGCACGAACATGCAGCCCAGAGCCACGGTGGCACTTAGGCTGACCGAGAAACACATGGTGATGATCTTATAGTTGCTCCCGAAATAAATGGGCACGAAGGCCAGCCAGATGATGCAAGTCGTGTACATGGTGAAGGCGATGTACTTCGCTTCGTTAAAATTGGCAGGGACGTTCCTGGTCTTGAACGCGTAGAAGGTGCAGCTCAAGATGAGCAAGCCATTGTATCCAAGAGGAGTCACCACCCCCAGGTTGGTGGTGTTGCATATCAGGTACACTTCTCGGATGCTCGGGTAGTCGTGCTTTATATCTGGTGGCTCCATGATGAACAGAGCGATGATGATGCCAAGCTGGATGCATATCAAGAGAAAAGCGATGACCAGCTGGGCACACGCACTCATGAACCGAGGCTTCTTGGTGCAGATTTTCTTCTTGCTGCCGGCCAGGATCCTTGCAATGCGGTTCGTTTTTGTCACCAGGGCCGAGTAGCTCATCGCCGGGGAGAGACCGATGCCGATTCTTTGAAGGTAGCAGTAGATCTGCTGAGGCTTTGCAATGAGGCAGAATGTGCACAGGTAGCCCAGAAAGATGCCTGCTAGGATGATGTAGCAGAGCTCCCGGCTGGATGACTTGACGACCGGAGTGTCACGGTACATGATGAACACGGCCGTCACGAACATGGTGGCCAGGAGGCCCAGGCAGGCGAAAACCACAGCTGCGATTGGTTCTGGATCACCCCATCGGAGATACTGGACTGGGATTAAATCGCATCCTGGTATGGAGAAAAATAAGTAAGTATTATTATCAGTTGGCTTGTAAGTAACTTTTGGAGTAAGGAAGCAAGTAAGAAGTTGGTGTTTCCGTGGAACTAGGAAGGAACCTCAGGCTGTTTTTCAAGACTAGCAGCCATATTCTTGCATCCTCAGGGCTCCTTGACATACAGGAAGCTTGGTCAAGGAAGGCCAGTTCACTGGTCCCAACCAATTCTTCACACATTATGCAATTCACTACATCACAAGATGGGGTAGCAGTTAATAGCTCATAGAAAGGATGGAGCAAGTGCATGGAGAAATGCATCTTAACATGGCTACAGCCCACAGAACTGAGCAGAACTTCCAAAAACAGAGGCAGTCTGCTGCTGAGAACAAGATAACGGGGAAACAATAGAGGGGAAGGACAAGAGGTGAGCTTCATCTCTTACTTGTGATTTCACCTCTGGCTGGACACTGCTGGGAAGAAAGAGTATCCAGGACTAGCTGGATGTTGGTTTAACCCAACCAGGGCATTGCTATGTTCTTAAGTGGCAGAAACTCCACCACTGTCCCTGTCCTATGGTTGATTCATACGACCAGTTTGGAAGATCTTTTTCCAGCTGGGATTGAAAAGTCATTTTCCCAAATGTCTCAGATTGCCATTCCCTAACATGGTTCCCTTCAGAAATGTTGGGCTATTAGGAGCTGGGGCTACAATCCCCACCAATGGTCATTCTGGCTGGTTGGGGTTGGTGGGAATTGCAGGCCAACACATCTGGATGAAGACTGCCTTCATTGAATTACTAAGCCAAATCACTTTTTTAGTCTACTGCAGATTTTCTAGTCTGATGACCTTTCTCAGGGCAGTTCCCTTCCCAACAGCTGATTGAGTGTACCTGATAACATTCATATACAACAACTTTTGTAACCCTTGTCATTGCCATGATCTGGACCCTCTCAGATTTCCCTGTTGAGTCCTAATAAGCGAATGGGCATCTGGTTTCCATGCAGGTTAACCTATCCCATCATTAGCTAAATATTCAACTCCTCAGAAAACTTTACCTAGGCTTTCATTTTCCATCTGATTGCATTTTCTCTGTAATTTTTAATTGCATGTCAACCATCCTTCCATTTAGTTATTAAAACTGGCACAAATTTTCTGAACAACATTGACACGTTGCATATGAATATATATTTCATTAATGGTTGGCTTTCACCCTCTCTCACTTTTTGTAGCCTTACAGAAATAGTCATCTGTTTGGCTACTCATCTGATTATTAAGTGACCTATACTATATTCCTAATATTAGAGGCAGTATTGCATTTGTATAGTACTTCCATGTACTCAGACTCCTTCACATACTTTATTTTATAAAGGTATCCCAGTTTACATTGGTCAAGGAGGTTGCACTGAGATTTCAATTTCGTATACCCAGTGCAAATATTACTTTACAATTCTGGGAATAAGCACTGGTTAGAACTATCCGCTGGATGGATCTTGCCTCTCCATCCTAGGATTATGATATCTGAAGAAAGAAGTCAGATTTCTGGACCTGTCCTCTTATCTGTTTACATGCACCAATCCACCCTCTCCTGATTCCTTTGCTGTGCATATTTCACAGCATCGCTGATTTATAACTTCATTATATTCCAACTCATATTTTCATTTGTTCCTTAATTAACAGCTGTGCTCATGTAGTTCTCTGAGGAGCTTGAGGTGGGGCACATGGGGTTTGCCATTAGCACCACGCCATGCTTGTTCCTTTATCAAGATAACAACATCTACTGTATGTTAACTAACTTAAGTGATTAAAAAAATCCTTCTTTTTCAGCCTACTCTTCCTCGAAGGCACAGAGATCAGTTGATGAGCTTTCTCACTGGACCCCCTGCAGTGATAAGTTAATCATAGAGTAGTAGAGTTGGATGTGGCCAAGAAAGCCTCTTCATGGTCCCTTCCAACTCTACTGTTCTATGATTCTATGAATGCTATTGGCTCTAATCCCCTGCTGAAGCAGGTCACCAGTTGACATCAGCCCACTCAGTTTCATCTTGAATGTCTCTCGTGTGAGAGACACAAGCTGGTTCCACTGCTCCATTCTTCTGAAAGTGAGGAAACTTTTCTTGATATCTAGCCTGAATCTGGGTTCTCACAACCCGGACTGATCATTCCATGTCCTACACTCTGGTAACAGTGAGCAGAGATCTTGACCTTCCTCTTTGTGACGGCCTTTGAGGTACTTATAGAATGATATCATATTCTTTGCTCAGCTTTCTCTTCTCCAGGCTGAATGCACCCATTTCCCTGAGTCTCTCCTCATAGCATAGTGTTTCCAGACCCTGAATAATTTTTGTTGCTCTCCTCTTGACCCTTCTGCTTCTTTCTTAAATCTTGGTGCCCAGAAGTGGACAGTATTCCAGATGAGGTCTGACTAGCGAAGAGTATCAGGAACCGATCACTTCTCCTGATTTAGAAGTTATAATTCTGTTAATGCATCCCAAAATAGCATTTGCAGGATAGTCAGTGAGCTTCCTGACCAAGCAGGGATCTGAATTCAGGTCTTACGGCTGGAATCCATTTTGAACAAGCTGTAACTTAGTACTGGATGCTGTGCTTCATTTCATTTTATGCTGTTTTTACTGCAAGACCCTCCCAAGATGCTAGTAGTTTAGACAGTATATGAAAGCTATAATAAATCAAGAAATAAATAAGGTGGACCTGGATCTACTGATCAATCTCTGTGCCCTTTGCAGTAGATTGGCAAGAATTGTGTACTCCCAATTATTCAACCAAAGCAGAAACAAAATAAATCCCAACCCTACTGCCTAAATTATACTGCTGAAATGAGGAAAATGTGGGGTGATTGGAAATGCTTTTTGTGGGTGAAGGGAGGAAGGACTGTGAGATACATTGAGTTCTGGTACACCAGGTACATGATGCTTTATCTCCAAGTGCTGCTATTGTTGTTCGTTTCATTTATACTCCATGCCATGATTGATGCTCTACCCAATGGAAGCTATTTTTGTCTTTCCTCATCTTAACAGATTTTTTCCCTAGTAAGTTAAAAAAGAAGACAAGAAATGAAGGAAAAACATGAGATGGATTCAAAACAAAAATGACATCTAGTCTTCCTGCAAAATTCCAGGACCAAGCAGGACAATTTCATGATGTTGCAGCTTATGTCTTGCAGTAGGTTCTTGTGGGTGGGTCTCAGACTTTTAGAAAAACAGAAGATAGACCTGGTAGAACCACCTCCTCCTGCTCTCATCTTGCCTTCAGTTCAGTTCTTCAGTTCAGTTTCATAGTATTAGTTTATGCCAATCAGCATGAATTGACTAAATTCTATGGTTTGTTCTTGTAAATATAATTTTACAGCATGGCATTATTGGTTTTATGATGCTGAGCAGGAGCCAGTCATGTGACACAGAAGACTGTGTGTCAGAGAGGAGATGAAGTTCCTGTGAAATGTAAATTCCAATCACCCCTTGCAAGAATTGCCCATCAGTTTATTTTCACATCTGTTCCGAGGTGCTCTGGATTCTTTTGAATGAAAATTGTGAAGCTGCCAGGATGACACTAAAAATTGATACTTCCTTTGATAGTAATATAGGAACAAGTGGGAAATGACTCTGGGATATTATGGCAATTGCAGTGGGTATTTCTTCCACGAGGCATGCAGCACAGAAAGATAAAGGTTTTCAGCTACTTGATTCCCACTGATATGAGTTCATATGGGCACCAAGCATCTAGGCATAAATAAATACTTTTTTTAAAAAAACCTGCCACTTAAACGACCATCTTTACAGATGCTCCCAGGCCCATCCGTAGGGTTAGGCTAAAAGTTCTTGGGTCATTTCTTCTTCTGGAAAGAGGTTTCCTTTGACAAAAATGTCCTTATTGTCTCTAGTGTCTGCCTAGAGAATCTTAGGGACCAGACTATTGGCTCTGAGCCAAAGAAAGTTAGCACTGGTCTTGCGCACGGGCGAAAGTAGATGCACCATTCACACCTTTTGCAAGGGTGCAAACAGCTGTTAATGTAAGTTGCAGAATTCCATCTCACATGAGCTGGCAGGTCGAATCTTGTATAAAATATACAATTGTATAAAATCCCTTCCCTAAGTGATTTTCACAGTTAACCCTTTACAAACTGCTATTTTCTTCAGAAAGTTAATCTTGCAGGTACCCATATGCTAGAAGATTGTTTTGTCTCACAGGTCCAGCCCAAAGATGTAAACCATAGGCTGACACACCCTAGGGGGACTCCCTGGTTGACAGAAAAGATGCTCTTATTTCCAATGAAAATAATGGAAATAGTGAATCAGAAATAACGGCTTTCCTCCCACTTACTACAGAAAAAGCTGATTTGATTCTGCTTACTTCCTCTTGAGCCTTGTGCTGCAGAAACTTGTCCTTTCTACTGTGGAGACCTGCAGAAGCCCACCCGTCCTTCTTGGGAGGAGCCACACCGATCATGCTTATGTCTAAGTAGGCATGCTTCCTACCATGAATTGGCTACAACTGATTTTTCAGAGTGAGCATGGAATGGGGGCTACAAGAGCTTGTTCAAAATAGATTTCAACCAGAAGAATCTCTCTCTTTCTCTCTCTCTCATTGGTCAAGAGTCAGTGCAGCATAGGACCACAAGGATGGTGGCTGGATTGCAGGGAAAGCCATATGAGTCAAGACTGAGGGAACTGGGTCTTTTCAGCCTGGAGAAGGGGAGACTCCAAGGGGATCTGTTGGCAACATACAGGCATGTGAGGGGGTGCCACACAGAGGTGGGTAGAGACCTGTTCTCCCCTGCAGAGGGAGGACTCACTCCAATGGAGCCAAGCTCAAGGAACCAAGTTTCAATTTGGATGCCAGGAAGTACTTCCTGACAGTTAGGACCCCGAGGGTGTGGAATGGGCTTCCACAGGAGATAGTTGAAGCCCCATTGGTGAGGGTATTCAAGGACAGGCTACACATGCACATGGTAGGCATGTCATGAGCAGAACCAGCTGGAGCCGGGGGTCAGACTAGATGGCTCGGGAGACACCTTCTGACTCACTCTGTTTCTGTGTTACCAGTAAGATTGCCAATCTTATTGGAACTAATTTAGGCGCCCTCCCTTCATCTTTGAATTTAAGTCTAGGAAAAATCCAGGGGCAACTCAGCATCAAGATGGCAACTGATGTCCTAGCTATAGGGAGGGCTGATGGGATGATGACTGTGAAGGAATCAGGGGACCCAGATCACTTCTGGGGCAGTGCAGCCATTTTTGCCAGCAGAGTGCAGCACTTGGAGGGCTCAGGAGGGCATGCAGGTTCCCAAGTTCCCCTGCCCTCTCACAGAGCAAATGCTCTCAACCCAAGCAACACCTCATTAGTATTCTTAAGGAATGCCTTCGCTGGCTCCTTTTCAGGGAACAGCTCACTAGCTTACAGCGCTAAAGAGCTGAAATGTGATCCAGGAGAAGAAAGAGGAGGGAAAAACCCTAAGCTGAGGTGCCTGTCCTTAATTTACTTCATCACTGCAATTAGGCACTTTTCTCGCAATTATAGTAAAATGTGTGCTTCGAAAGTCCTGTCATTAAATGAAGTATTTAAGGCATTTGATGAACTGCAAAATCTTGGGCCTCCTAGTTCTCTCACCTTAAAAATCAAACTGCCACACATTTAGAGGACACTAAGAATGAGAAATGTCCACATTGCCTGGAGATAAATCAAATGCTGGTAGAATTAATTACATCTTCTTTCCTTCCTTGCCTCTGAAGCTGCTGAAACTACAGTTTGTTTCTGCTGTTCCACAAGTCACAAAGAAGGTGAGCTAACCTTATTCTCCCTCCTGCATCCATTGCACAAATTCAAAAGCAAAAATGTGAAATAAGAGAAAGGAAAGAGGATATGAGAAAAGCAATGCACTAGACATGAGTGCTTCCTTGGTTTCCTTTCTTTGTTAGCATGAATCCACAGAACTCTACATCCTTTGAATGCTTACTGAATCTAGAAGTGAGAGAAGTATTACAGGGCAAGCTTACACTTACTAACATGACTGCAATTCTATCAGAATTAGCCTGTGCCCAGTAGGAACCAGGACTGGATGATAGCTCTTCCGGGGGAGACCTCACACCATGCATCTCAAGGGAGCCAGGGGAATTGGTTTACCCTGATGGGCATCTCAGGGCTGCCAGCCTGGAAGGAGTTCCAGTCATGGAATCCATAGGTCTAAGGGACTAGATCAGGGGCTGGCCAACTCCTCTGTATGAGCTGGCCTGCAATTCCCATCAGCCCTAGCTGATGGTGAGGGATCATGGAAGTTGTAAGCCAAAATATATGGAGAACCACAAGTTGTCCTTCTCTGGATAAGATAACCCCTATCCCAGAAGAGTCAGCAACACTTTCAAGTGAAAAGGCAATCCAGAAAGCTACATCACCCCTTGCCATCAGAAAATGGGAGAAAGCCCCACATTCACACTCACATGAGCTCCAGGCAGTATGGCCAATGGATATGTTTTTGGGGACTATTATTGAAAAGGTGTGATTATGGTCATCATCTGCTTAGGGGCTTCCACAGGTTGGAGGTTGTTCATTCATAGGGTCTACATAAGTAGAAGGTGACTTGGTGGCACATAACAACAACCAGGTATCTCACAGACTGCCATGGGAAACAGGAGTCTGCACTAGAATGGCCTTTGATCAGGTCCAGCAGAGGTGGTCTTGAGTTCTTACGCCTACTGGTAAGAAATGGCATTTCACCTTTCCTACTTGGAGGGACATCTGAGAGATAAGAAGAATCCTAGCCCTAACAAACCCTAACCCTTCCAGGCCTCATCAGACATGTGGAAGGGGCCAGGTCCAAGGTAGGTCTGGGACCTCTATTTGGATAGATCAGTGGTTACTCCGGTGAGTCCCTTGGACCGCAAGGCAATCAAACCAGTCAGTGCTAGAGGAGATCAACCCTGACTGCTCTTTAGAATGCCAGATCCTGAAGATGAAACTCAAATACTTTGGGCACCTAATGAGAAGGAAGGACTCCCTGGAGAAGAGCCTGATGCTGGGAATAATTGACAGCAAAAGGAGAAGGGGATGGCAGAGGATGAGGTGGCTAGATGGAGTCACCAAAGCAGTCCACATGAGTCAGGAGGACTCTGGGGGATGGTGGAGGACAGGAAGGCCTGGAGGAATGTTGGCCATGGGGTCGTGATGGGTTGGACACGGCTTCATGACTAACAATGACAAAAAAGCCCATACTCTGCCTACAGAAAGTTTCAAACATTGACATCTCCAAGCAAGAACAGAATTCTGTCTGGCGTGTAGAGCCGCTGCATTGTATTGGGAAGATTGGACCACTGGTCTGACTCCTATTTAAAGCATTTGATAACAATTTGAGCAGAGAATTATGTCTCTCTCTCTCTGTATGTATGTATGTATGTATGTATGTATGTATGTATGTATAATACCAACATCCCTCTTCTAATACTTTCCCAAATAAAAGTCCTACTGAATCCAAACTGTGATTGATTTTCTTCAGACACATGAATGAGGAAATGCAGAGCTATTAAAAAAAAACCTGGCAATATCCCCAGTTGGATTCTATCTCAATTAATCATTCCCTTGGTGCCAAAAATATGAAAAATTAATCTTGACCAATGAGCTCAGGGGTGAAATGATGGAATTATATTTTAGGTTGAAGAAGCCAGACACAGTTTTTAAAACACAGTTCAAAACTTCTGGTGCACAGCAAACTGCCGTTCCATTGAGAACCTGGGTAGTAAAAAACATAGATTAATTCTTATGCAAGCAAATAAATGCACAAGAACGCAACACAATGGTGTCTTGGTGATGGAGATATCCTGGGCTAAAACAATGAAAGAATGTATAAATCCAGATGAGCCCAAGAGTAGATCTGATTCAGCATCCCATTCACACAGCGGTCAACCAGTTACACCCAAGATGCCTCCAGCAGGACATGCATGCAGCTCTGCCATCCTGGTTGTTGCGAGGTGCAGTGCTTCTCCCGAGCTGCTTCAGAGTTCCCTTTCACAAGGCTTTATTGTTGCACGTCCTTATTGTCAAACGTCTCTGAGTTCTCCCAGAGTAAAGCGTTGAACCCTCTCTGAGCCCTCCCCTTAATCTTCATCCCATTTAAGAGACTTTCCCCACTGCCAGCTCAGAGTGGAGGCACCGGCATTCCTTGCCTGTCTTCCCCTCTCCCACAGCTCCTGCAACTGAATCTCCCATCTGTTTGCTTCCTAGCAACCGGCAACTCAGGAGGAGGGGCATCTACATCCGACAGACTACTCAGCTCTTGATGTGCACCCTGGGCAGGCCCCAAACCTGCATCTTCGTTGGCAAATCCAAGCTCTCGTCGTCTTCCACCCCCAGTTCCCCTTGCAGGGCTATCCTTCTATTCCCACAGGATGGTTGGTTGCCACTGGCGCCCAGCTAGGTTGATGGTGCTTGAACACAGACATTCCCTGACCTTGATCTGATACTGTCACTTGCTGACATTCCAAAGCTCCTTCATCTTCACTGTCTGAATGCCAATTCCTATCAAACCTACCAACAGACTGCTGATAGGTTCTGGCTGATTTTCCCTGTGTGTGTTCACAACACTGCCCATGTTCCCCAGCAGCTGATGTGCAGAGGCATACTGCCTTTGATACTGGAAGTAGCACAGAGCTGTCCTGACTAGTATCCATTGCAAGCCTTTTCCTCCATGAATTGCTCCAGTCGACTTTGCAAGCCAACTGAGTCGGTGGCCATCGCCTGTGGCAGTAAGCGCCATACTTTAACTATGTGTTGGATAAAGAAGCATCATCCTGAAACTCCTGAATCTCCCACCCATCAATTTGATCATGTGACCCCACGGGGTTTCAGTATTATGAGAAAGGGGGGGGGGGAAGTCTCCCCATCCATTTTCCCCACCTAATACATCATGGCATACACTTTCCACGGGGGCAGCTTGAAGCTCCTAGCAGTTGTCTGAAATGGCACAGTCCAGGAACAGGTAGCATCCCAGAAGGATGTGTCTGTTGCAGCTCTCCAAATCTCACTCGAAGGAGCGAGTGCCAGGAGAAAGCTGAGCCCAATCTGCTTTCTGTGCATTGCTTTGGAACCTTATTGCTACCTGTGGAACGGCTTTACCTTGTGGCAAGCAGGAAGAGGAGGAGGGGCTGGCTCGGCTGCAGTACTGAATGTGAGGACATTTCAAGGAGACTTGGTGAGCCTCGCAAAACCAGCCGCGGGGGCCTGCATCTCCCATTACAGCCGTTCCTGACACTCCTTATTGGGAGCAAGGAAAGGAGGGAAGGCAGCCTTACATAAACTGAGCTGGTGGCTTGAAAAACCACACTGAAGCTTTACAGAGAGAAGTGAATCTGTCAGGTTTGCCTTCTTCTGCATTTTGGAGGGCCACCACAAACGGGATGACCTCATGGCATATAACAAGAGCAGCAGCAGCAATTCCATACTAATACAGTGGGATGCAACTCCAGATTTTTAAGAGCAAACCATTCAAAGCCCTTGGCTTCAAGTGAGAAATCTCTTAGTATTTGTTTCTCCCACTTTCAAATTTTAAAATCTCAAATCCTTTCTGTCCCAGTTATGGATACTGTGTGAATGCTGGGAAATTCTTATCAGAATGATAAGTCTAGCTGCCATGCCATGCTGGCTCTCCCAAATATACATTTACGGATGTATATGGATTTATTATAGGTTAATAAATGCATAACCCACTGGCTAATTTGGTTCGTGCCCATCTCCTGAGTGAAAAAGGCACTCGAGGCAGGTCACAATCACAAATAACACTCTGATACGCTAATAATAAAAGCAGAAATGTGTTACACAGACTAAAAGTTGCATCGAACCCAATAGCAAAATCTCCTGTATTTTTACTATCTATTATTCCTATTTATTGTTACTGTTCATGGATTGTTTCAATTGTTTTCCTATTTTAATGTTGTAAGCTGTCCTGAGACATTGTTGTAAAGGACGGCATATAAATGTTTTAAATAAATAAATAAAATGAAACTGAATAGAATTTGCGCCTGTGCCTATCAGTCAATGGAAAACCATTTTGAAGTTCATGCTTATGATAAAGTGAGGCTGCAGAAACTTGTGCTACAAGTGATCTGTCTCTCAGGGTGTCCCTGGACCGCTGGAGGGTTTTACAAAATATTGGGTGGAGTAAAAATGAGATAAATAAATACAAAAACGAAACCAGTAGGTGACTTAGACTTTTTCTGACAGCTGATGCCACCATAAAATATTTTAAAATAATGCATAAAAAGTAGAAGGAATAATTTCAGTGAAATGCAGCAGAACCTCTGTGGTTTATGCCCACATTTACCTTGGCAAGGATGAAAATGGCAAGAGAGACAGTGTGGCGTAGTAGCTACAGTGTTGGACCAGGGCTTGAGAGATCAGGGCTGCTGTAGTCCCCACTTGGTCTTGAAGCTCAGATCCCAGTCATGCGGCCTGAGCCTAACCTACCTCACAGAGTTATTGTGAGGATAAAAGGGAGACAAGGACCATGGAGGTTGCCTGGGAGAAGCAAAGAGATGGGCTACTGATAAAGCTGACTGAGAACAGGCCCATGTTGCAATGCTGAACAGAACCTGAAAGCAGGATTCAAAAGCTCACTCTGGCTTTTCCTGGTGTGGCAAGCCAGGAGGACCCGTACACCGCAGTGTGATGGGGAATGCTGTTTAGCTCTAAAGCTTAGGGGAGACCGGTGTAGAGAGATAGACATCAGCAAGGAAAAGTAGCAGAGATAGGAGACTTTGGTGTTGGCAAGGGACCAGAAATGCCGGGTCTGGGCTCAGCAGGTGTCTGTCAATGCTTCCTTCTGATCCTGGCACTGCATTTATTTTATTTTATTTATTTTTTGATTTCTATCCTGCCTTTTTCCTCAAAGGGCTCAAGGCAGCTTACATCATTCCCCTCTTCCTTCTTATCCCCACAACAACAACCCTGTGAGGTAGGTTGGGCTGAGAGTCTGTGACTGGCCCAGAGTCACCCAGTTGGCTCCATGGCTGAGCGGGGACTAGAACCCGGGTCGCCTGAGTCCCAGTCCCATGCTCTTAACCACTGCACCACACTGGCATCCAGGATCCAGGTGTCCTAGCAGCTCCTCTGTAAAATAGGACTGCTATTGTCCCTTTGATTACGTTCCCAAGAAGGGTCCAAACCTAGAGGTAGCTGTATGAATCCCCACCAACAAACCAGTCCTAGCAGCTTTCATGAGATCTGTTGAAAGGAGAATGGGTCTTCACTGCCTATTCAAGACCAAGGCACTCACAAATACATTGCATCACAACAGGGGATGACGTACTGTTGGGAAAATTGACTTCCTCCCAGCCATGGGGACCATTGATGGAGGGGAACAGGGAAGTCAGAAGTGATGGTGGCAGAGGGTATCGGGATTCCTGAAAGTTAAAAACCGCCAGTGCCGTGTCCCCACAAGCCCTGATTCCCTCGCTCACTGGGCAGATATTGGCAGGTTCATGCAGCGCTCCAAGGCTGGAGCAGGAGAAATGAAAGCGAAACCAACACAACACCTTTAGAAGAATAAAACCTTTCCTGAGCATGCTTATTGCCCACCAAATGCCGAGTGTCTGTTGTGGGGAAACCCCAGAAAACTGCAGAGAAATGGGAACAGGAAGGGATATCATGGAAACAGGAATGGCTAGCGAGCAAGAATCCTGAACCGGGACATTCCACACTGCAACATTTTGTTGTGGGTTCCACACTGTCAGATCATCATCTACCTACCGGTGAGGTCATGGTTGGGCCAAGAACCCAGCTCACAGGCTTTGCATGTGTATTCATCGAAGACAAATTCGTTTTCTTTGCATCGTGTGCAGGTCCAACAGCAACTGACTTCTCCTTTGCGGATAACCTAAGAGGAACCCATGAGAGCATTCACATTTAACAAGAAATACTTTGCTTCATAGAATGCCTGTCTGTCTGTCTGTCTTATTTAAATCAATTAAAAACTGTTTGCATTCATGCACTTCTCCATTTCTAGACCACTGCTATCCATGTATTCTGCTAAATGGCCCTTTCCACACAGCCAACTGAAGCTTCCCTTGAACTGAAAGCCCCTCACCCATTTCTCTGGTTTGCTTCTCACATTTTCCAACACTGGAGCCCACTTTTGACTCCTTCTCCCCCTCAGGATATCTGATGATCTTCGCTAGGGTCCAGCTCCTACAAAATGCCATTCTCTGAAACGAGTTCAGCTTCCATCCTTATGGAGTCCCACTCCTCCTGTTAATCGCTCTCTTGGGTGGGCTGGGGGATGACAGCCAGCTGGTGGAGCTCCATGTTGTGCAGCCAACTCCCTGACCCTGCTATTGCAAGGATGCCGCTGATGCAGGGCCTGCCCTTCCATTAGGCAGAGTGAGGGGGTTGTTTCAGGTGGCAGATGCTGGGAGGGGGCAGCGAGGAATTGGAGGAGAGAGTGATGGCCTGCAGGCCATGCTGCGCCTCTGTGCTCACCTGCTGCCTCCAGGTGTGCTGGAGGATACTGACTCATTGTCAATGCTGAAGCAAAATTCAGCACCCCCTGAGCCATCTGGCCCTGTGCCTCTGGCAGCAAAATGCCTTGTGCTTCTGGCATGCATACACTGGGCATGGAGGCAGCATGATTAGCCAGTTGGTATGTGGTGGTATATAGCCCAAAGCTCCACCCATTCTCCCTGTGGCATCATCACGGACCTTTCCATATGTCCTTCATACACAAACCTTGCACAAAGATCCTTCCCCTATTTATCTAATCCCTGTTATTGCCCATCACTGCCTTTGCACTAGTACTAGTTACTGGTCCTGGGAAAATGCCATGTGATCATCTGGTTTTTCCCCAGAAATATTCCTGGAGAAAAGAAAGATGGCTGCCTCCATGACTCATCCATGAAGGCAGCCATCTTTTAATGCACAGGAACACTTATGAGAAAGTCATTAAGTAGCATTTTCCCTAAGGACCAGCCAGTTATTGGTTGCTTAGTAAATTGTGCGTGACATTTATTTACCTTGATGTCTCCTTTGTCGCAAGGTTCACTGCAGACAGATCTGATGATAGAACCTTTCTTTGACCAAATCTCATCATCATCCATTTTCAGCTCACCGTTGTCCCAACTTCCAACATTGATATAGTCAAAGTAGTCCTTCCCCATTTTCTTAAAATTCATGATCTCGTACCTTTCCCACAAAGAGATGAATTGCTAAGTTAGTTCAGCCCACAGCTGAGCTCACTCTTGAAATTATAGATAAAATATGGTGCAAAAATAAATGAATAGGTAAAATGTTGCAATCCTAAAAACAGTTACCTGACAGTAAATTTGTCAGGCTCAAGCATGTCAAACTCAATTGTCTTAGATACTGTCCCTACAATGGTTAGGCATGACAGAGCAGCCTCCCCCAGCCTGGTAGTCCAGATCCCTTGCACTACAACTCCTATCAACCCCATCCTGGGTGCCCAATGGTCAGGGAAGGTAGGACTTGTAGCCAAAACAACTGGCAAGCTCTGGGTTTGAGAAGGCTGTGGTAAAACTTTCATAAGGCTGGCTGTCTCATTAAAACTTCCTGGGGAACAAATAAATGTGTTGCAACGTCCTTCTTGCAGCATTCTGGATTAAATGATAGATATAATTTCCAGCAGAAAAAAGGGGTTATTCTAAATGAATATATAATGATGTGGAAAGGGGCAAGATATATTAAGAACATAAGCCACACTGGGCCAGACCCAAGGTCCATCTAGTCCAGGACTTGGTTCACAAGGTGCCAGACCAGCCATGCCCAGGGTCCCTTGGGCAGCACTTTGCCTGCCCAGCTCCTCAGCACCTGGTGTGCGCAGGCATGCTAGCTCTGGTGAGGGAGGTGGCACACAGCCAGCAGGGTGAGGGGCCGCTTCTTCATGCGCCTGTCCAATCCCATTTAAAGCTGTCCGAGTTGGTGGCCATCACCACTTCCCATGGCAATGAATCCTATTGATTTAATTTAACCGTAACTATCTCTTCTCGTCCTAAACCTCCCACCGAGCCGCCTCATGGGATGACCTTCGGTTCAAGTGTCATGGGTGATGGAGAACAATCTCTCCCTTTCCTCCACACCTTGCATTTATTTGAAACACCTGTATTGTGTCGCTTTGATGCATCTTTTTTCTAATTTCATGAGGTTGCTGGCCTGTGAGGCTTAATGCTGCCTGGCCTTAGTAAGCACAGAGCCCGCCCACCAAGCCCATTGCAGCTTCTCCTAAACCAGGGCTGGGTAACATGTGACCTTTCAGGTGCTTGACTGCAGGTCCAACGATCCCTCACCATTGGCTAATCTAAAGGGGGTTGGCAGGAGGTGGGGGGACCTAGGAGAGCCTATTTCTCCAGTGCAATGCAATCTTGGAGAGCCTGTGGATCTATATGTCCAACTTTTTTGGCCAGGCTGATTCATTGCTTTGGGGACATAGAACATAATCCACTATGAAGGAGGTCACCGTTGTCCATGTGGAGTCCAATTACTCTCTTTAGCTCTGGCCACAAGAACAGGAGTAGCAGTCTGGCTACCTTAACAAAGAGTCAGCATAAATTTCTCACCTTCACAAACTTGGCCTGGCCCTTTTTAAGCCCCAGAGAACACAGGCATTTACAAAAGTTCATTAAAAGTGCAATATGAATGCATGAGCTTTCCAAGTGATTGTCCATTTACACGGCTGTTGTTAGAACCGTGGTTTGGTGGCCATTTGTATCACAAACCAAGATGCAGCATATTTCGCAGTGTAAGTAGGTTTCACCTGAAAGGCTTCATTTTTCCTCCACTTTTGAAAATGAAAGAGGAGAAAGCTAAAATTTCGAGCTGATTGTCCGGAGCCCAGAACGAGGATCGTACAATAGCGGTGAGACCTTCTCCTGGGCATTCATTGGAGAGGGAAAGAAAGACACAGAAGAGCAGGGACTGTATTTGACTGGCTGCCAAGGAAGACGCTTAAGACTTCTGATGTCTTCTTGAAGTGAACTGAAGCATTTACAGACAGAGGTTCTCTGTCAACCAGCTAATTCATATTCACTTTCCAAAACGCAGAAGGATGATTTATGTTTTTGGAGAAACTCTGGAAAAGCCAATCAGCCCAGTCCATGGGGACTTCTTAGGACATTGCCTTTTACGGTGTCAGAACAAGTGTTCCACCTCACTTGGCACTGTTGATGCTGACTGGCAGTGCCTTCCCAGGGTTTCAGGCAGGAATTTTTCCAGACGTACCAACCTGGAGATTCCTGCATGCAAACCAGATGCTCTGCCACTGAGCTGTGGTCCCTGCTTTGCTGCTGCTTGGTACCATTAGTCAGCAGTAGCTCTGAGTCCCTTGGCTGGGAGCATCAGTGAAACCAGGAATGTTCCTCACCTGCCTTTCTCACAGTAATGCTGGGTGCGGGGGAGCTCCTTTTACTGTTGGGCAGGGATGCTTGGCTCCACTAAGCCAGCAGAGGAGATGCTGCTGACCACAAGCCTTGGCTTGTGGCTGGGCAACAGGAAACCATGAAACTACCCAGGCTAGATGATGGCAAGAGTATGGACAATATGAGATCCGGTGTGGTGTGGTGATTAGAGGGTTGGACTGGGGATTTGGGAGCTCCAGCTTCTAGTCCCCACTCAGCCATGGGGCCAACTGGATGACTCCCATAAGGCTGCTGTTGTGAGGATAACACAAGAGGAGGAGAGGGTAATGTAAGCTGCTCTGAGTTCCTTGAACAGTGAAAAGGAGGGATATAAATATAAGTAATAAATAAAATACATATTAGTTGGTGGCATGGAATACAATTAATTCATTTTAATTAACCCTGTGAGGGGGGGCCAGTAGCTGTGGCTAGCACAACATTCCTCAGCTGGGCTACTGAGTGGAAACATCTTATACCAGTTCCAAAGGAGTTGTGGAGGCTGCCAAGAAGCTACTGAGCCTTCCTCCTGGGGTTAAATCTACTACAGATTGGGAGAAGATCTGGAAAAAATATGGCCTGAAACTGGCCATTAACCAAGTGCTCAATGCAGCGAATGGAAAATTTGTTCATCATCTTTAAGCGAACACTTTTTAAAAACATTCCTGGCTTATTTAAAAAGCCAGATGGGTAGATCCTGCCTTATTCAGAGCAGTCCTCTTGAAATCAGTTGTCCTTCAACTGGCTTTGGCTAAGGAGCAGAGAAAGAGGCATGTTGGAGTGGAGCAGGAGCTTGTAGTCCAGCATCCTGTCCTCACAGTGAAACACCAGCTGCTTCTGGGAAGTGCAGAAATCGGAAAGAAGCTCAATAGCGTTGCCATCCCTGCAAATCAATTCCAGTATCAGAGCTAGAGGAGCACGATCTCTGATATTGGAAGTGATATAGAACCAGCATGACTAGCAGTCATTGGAAGGAGTTTCCTCCATACGTTATTTATTTATTCATTAGATTTATATTCCACCCCATTAGCCATGAAAGGCTCTCTGGACAAATTAGACGAACTAGACAAATTAGACATTTGTCTAATTCCCTCCTGAAGGAACAGATCTGTCTTCATTTTCTGCATTTAGTACAGGGTTAAATTTGTGTGTGTGTGTGTGTGTGTGTATGTGTGCATATATGCACTATCTATAGGCAGCTGCAGCCAAAAGATGAATAGTTTGATCTTTGGGCTAAATAGGTCAAAGTTTTGGGCTACATAAGTCAAAAGTTTGGTTAGAACAGAGAAATGAGGAATTTGCTGTAGGGAAGTTATTACTTTCAACAGAAAGTCAGAGGATGAGAGAAAGTTTTAGCTGGCAGGATAAGAATTGCCCCTCCTGGCTGGTTGGAATTAGGGAAAGGGCAAACCAGGTAAACCTGGAGGCAGAAAGAGGAGGAGGAATAATGAAAAGAATGCCAGAGTCTTGGAGGAGGAGAGTGAAAATTGGAGAACTGAATGAAGGAGCTAGAGCAATGCCAGTAAGATGTCGGTTGGATGAGCAACCTGGATGAAATATGGACCATCTATCTGGATATGCTCAGCCCTGGATGGTACTTATCCTGTAGCTCCTATGGTTATGTACACTGTGTACATATATTTACTGAGATTTTATTTTATTTTTCCTATAGACTTTTTTTTCAGAAAGAGCTGAAATTTTGCGGTCTTGATGTTGGATTCCTATGCTGTGCTTAATAGCCAGTCCCCACATTACCAAAAATGGATCCCTGGAGCCTAAGGAGTTTTTAAGCTGATTTGATTGAGGCAGCCAGAGAAATAAAGATTTCTTCTTGGTGGCAATAGAGACAGTAACAGAAAGTGTTGAAGAAAGCATGTGAATGCACTGTTTTGCCTGTTTCCCTTCCATGCATGGAATATGTACTTACTGGTTTGTGATACCCCTTTTAAAACCATCCACATTTATTACTACATCTCGTAGTAGTGGATTCCATAGTTATCTAATGCACTTTGTGGAAAAAGTATATCATTTTATGCTGTGACTTAGCTTACTTGGATGGCTGTAGATTCGAGTATTAATGGGGGTGGGGGGAATGGAGAATGACATCTCGCCACACTATGATCATATCCTTCTCCATGTTTCCCCTTACTTGCCACTCTGGCCCAGATTAAATAGCCCCAAACTTTATTGTCTTTCCTTATAGGGGATTTACTTCAGTTCCTTGACCATTTTGTTTGTCAATTTCTACATCTTTCCAGCTCTGCAATATCCTTTTTTCATTGAATCACAGAATAGTAGAGTTGGAAGGGGCCAGAAAGGCCACTGGGTCCAACCCCCTGCTGTTGCAGGACAAGTTACACCATCCCACTCAGATGGCCATCCAGTTTCTTTTTGAATGGCTCCAGTGTGCAAGAAGTCACCACCTCTCTAGGCAATTGGTTCCACTGTCATGTTCTTCTCACAGTGAGGAAACTTTTCCTGGTATCTAGCCTGAATTGGGTTATCACAACTTGGATTGATCATTCTGTGTCCTACACTCTGGTATCAGCAAGAAGAGACCTTGACCTTCCTTTTTGTGACAGCCTTGGAGGTACTTCTAGAGGGAGACCATATTCCCTGTTCAGCTTTCTCTTCTCAAGGCTGAACGTACACACTTCTCTGAGTCTCTCCTCATAGGGCAGTGCTTCCAAACCCTGCATCATTTTTCTTGCTCCTCTCTGGACTCCTAATTTTTCACCTTGGGTGCTTTTGAGGTGCATTTAATGCTTTATTGGAAATGTTTACAATAATTTACCATGGATATACTCTAAGGATGACTAAATCTGCACCCATACACTCTGATGCTATGATGAAAACTGTAGAATTAACAAAGAAAGGCATTCCATGTTTTCTGAAGTGATGAAATATTTATAGTACCTTCCTGGTGAGTCTCCATTCTCATCAAATGAGATAGTGTCCCCAGAAACCCCAGTGAAGTTGGCCTTCATCAGGGAATCCAGGAGTTTCCGTCCATCGATAGGTTTCATAGCATCACAAAGACCAGCGTAACCCGGACACAGTGCCATCTGCAAGTTATGGAGGCCATAAGCCATGGAGTATATTGCATTAATCACAAATCCCATCTTGGAATCTTGGACATGTTGCGTTTCTAAGGTCAAATTACCTGTTGAGAGAGATGCATATTGTAATTGTCAGCATTTTCAAGTGACACAAATCTGTATCTATTTTTTAATTTATCACACATGCTCCACAGTCTTCTTTTGGGAACTTTGGACTGTATTAATGTTGCAGATTTTTTCTGAGTCCAGATATAAACATTCACTCTTCCATCAGGTCAGCAACAAAGCACTGCTATTTTTCCGGAAGTCATCCCACGGGTTTTGTAGATAAGTGGCTGCAAACCAAGTTGCTGGCATCTCAACAAAGATGTTAGTTAAAAAGAACAGTTGGAAGAAAATGTTCCCTGGCATATTAGCTGTGAAGAACCAAGAAATTTCCCTGCAACCGAAAATATTACCATGACGACGAAATATTGAGAGATTGCCGGAGTAGCAAGCCAATGTCAAAGCACGCATTTTGAAGCCTCGCTGTGCCATGGCTTGAAAGATGTTGAGCACAAACCATGTCTGTTGAAAGCTGTGGGAGCTGTTGAGTACACAAGGACCTTTTAGGGACAAAGGCCATTATAAGTAATTCTAACTGGAACTCACCCACACCTTCCACTGGAAGTTAATGAATAGTGTTCAGCTGGAAAGGAAAGTGTTGTGTTTTGTTTTGCCAAAGAAGCTATTCAGGCACTATAGTCAGCCTGAAATAAAATCACTCAATATAACCCGGCATCGGTTTATTCAGTATTCCCATTTGCTCCAGACCCTATTCACCAGAAATAAACCTGTCCTTGGGAGACCACAATACTGAATCTTGCCTTTTCTGAACCACACCTTCTTATAAATTTTGGTGAGCTGCTACATTGGTCATTTTTGTTTCTGACTGATTATAGCATTTTTAAGCCACTCTGCTCTGCAGGATACTAGAGATGATTATGATGAAATAAAACACATAATACAGAAAGTGACAGTACAAGGAAATAGTTCAAATTATTCTCTCTTCAAGAGCCAACTCCCTTGTTGGCTTCTGTGGAAGTTAAATCTTGGGCAGGATGTGGATTTCTGATTCAGGTCTTCCCATGCTCACCACACTATAGCCCAAACCATTCCTCCCAGTCACAGGAGGGGGGTATCCACCGACTTAAGGCAATCCCAAAGTTTGTGGGGTACAAAACATTGGAAACTTCCAACTGCCTCCCCACCTTACAAAGCTGGGGAAACCTCCCAAGCCCAATGGGAACTCAGCACCTTGTCTGGACAAGAGAGAACAAACTCCTGACAATTGGGAGGGAGTGGCTGAGATAGGATGACAGGAGTAGGGACCCATGGATATAAAGGGTTGAAATAACTCCTCATTATCTTGCTAGGTGATTTTCTGCTTCACATGGAGGAACAACATTGGACAGTCATGGAAAGGAGTGGACTGGCTGCTTCTCCAAGAGAAGAGCCACCCTGGAGATGGGCATGTGGGGACATTGTGGGAGAAGGGGAAGAGTCTGGCACTGCCCAGACATGGCATTTTCCCAGCATGCCTCAGCCTGCTTCCCTCCCATTTTGGAGCATTGTCCTTAGAAGGCTGAAGCAAGCATTCTTTGTGGGTTGGGAGGAGGTAAGCCTCTGCCTCACAGTTCTGCCTGCATAGGATGCCCACAATCCTCCATGGGGTTGTGCCCTAAAAGAAGAGAGGGGGAGAGAAGGCTACCTCCCAACACCTCCTATCTTGGTCCTGGAGGAAGAGCAAAAGGGACCCATGAGCTGCCAGCACTGTGGCAGAGTCCAACCTCCCTCCCTGCAGCCAGCAGCACCAGCCTGGAAAGATGCTGCCTTTTCTTTGCTGCCATGTGGGAGCTGCATGGGCTGGGGCTGGGAGCAACCAGAAGGAAGACTGCTGTAGCAGGGCGCTCCCATCCTGTGGCTCTGTGCTCTCCCAAGTTCTTGGCATATGGCTGAGAGATCAGGACCTGTCAACCATATGCCGAGCTCTCACAATGGAGGGCTGGCACATGCTCTGAGCAGTTGCAGCCACTGCTTTCTCACTGTGGCAAAGGCTGGAGTGGGAAAGTGGCCGGTGGGGTTCTCCTGGTGATGGGGTGTTCAGGCTGCGGGTGAGGGAGTGGTGCAGTTCATCAGTTCTTCAGGTGTGCAAGCATCGCGCCCTGGTGAATGAATGAGCCAGCCCTAGACGTGGGGCTTCCAGGGAAGCAGCAGCAGCAGGCTTTGATTAGCAAAGATGCTGACACCATCTGCCAGCACCTTCAGAATCCCCTGTTCCCTCCGAGATTAGCTGCCATTTTCACAGTAGCAGGCAGGGGAGAACTAATTTTCCCTGCGGCAACATGTAACGCTAAGTACTTTGGGGTGTCTTGATCTTGAACGGACAATTAAAATTCACGCACTTTAGAAAGTCTGCTCCTGGTGAAGATGGAAAACTCCTAGGATCTGAATTCTGCCTGAATTTGGGGGGAAATGGCTGTCTGCATGGTCATGAAGAGCACCTGCAGCTCAAAATTGTATGTTGTAAGCCGCCCCGAGGCTTCGGCGAATGGGGCGGCATAAAAATGTTTTAATAAATAAATAAATAAATAAAAATCAGCACAACCCCATGATGGGTCACGTATTGCAGAAATGCACTTCTGGAATCTGGGCACCACTCAATGTACGGAAAGCTCAGATGTTTTACTCGCCACAAATGATCACACCACTATTATTATTGCATGGCATTTATATTCCACCTTTTCCCTCTTCCTGTGGCTTACACAGCATCCTGTTATCTTCACAGTGACACTGGGGTGAGGTAGGTGCAGCTGAGTGGAAGTGCCTGCTGCAAAGTGAGCTTCATGGCCATGGGGGACTAGAACCCAAACCTTCCAGGTTCCCAGTCCAACCTGCCACACAGGCACTAAGCAAAAGTAACAGATGCCATTTCTTTATTACTTTTGTTAAATGCTGTTATGAAAGGCTCAGTCCTACAGATCAACTTCCGTTGCTGTGCTGGAAACTCCAGCCTCTAAATATAGGAAGGGGCTGATCAGTCTATTTCCAGTCTATGTCTGTTTCCAATATGTTCACCCATAAGCCTGTTCCAACCTGTTTCCACATTAATGTGTGGCTATTTTTATTCTCACAACAATCGTGTTGAAGTAAGCCATTCAATGTGTGCATTTTCAGGTATTTTTTCACAAAATGTACACTTCTATATCTACAAGCCTTCACAAAATCTGAATTGCAATGCTTAGAGATAAAGGAAATTGGATGATGGAACACACCTGGGTCTGTGCATTTTAGCCTGGGAGCTGTAGATCAGGACTGGGATGAGTCCATTTCGGATCCATCCCTCCGGAATCCATGGACTTCCTCTCATGCTTGGCCCAGTCCTGCAAAGCAAGCTGAGCTGAGAGGAAGTCCACAAATGATTCAAGACCCCTGGTTGTGCAACGGGCAACCTCCCCCAGTTGCCATTCCCAGTAGCCACACTGCTCCCCTGTTCACAATGTGCGGCAAGTTGGTATACTGGCTCCCACTCACAGCGACCGACCTTCTTCCCACCCACTGCTGTTGGCGGCAGTGGTGAGCATGGAAGAATGGTGCTACTTGCTCAGTGTGCGGGACTTGATTCCTGGTCAGCGCCCTGGCGCACTTGCCTGGGACTTGGACTCTGGGCCTCTGCAAGTCAGACCAGAGTCCAGGATGCTGAAACCAGGGAATCCGGAGGATGTTCTGCTCAAAATGGATTCCTTGCACATCCCTATTGTCTGGATGGTTCACTTTTGGTGCTCAGTGTTCATAAGCCCTGAAGTCAAAGGCTTGTGAGAGAAAGGTGGACTTGCTATCTGTTGTCTCCTGTCCCCTGTTTGGCATTTTGGCTACACAGCCAGTGTTGGGCATCCACCTGAGGTGCTCTGAGGAGAAGAGGAGGAGGCTGGAATGACACTGGGATACCTCTCATCCTGATGGCCCCCGTGTCCTCCTATCCCTGCTCCCTGGAACACCCCAACACCCCCTCTGAGATGGATGTCCAGATCTCAGAAAGGCATCTGGCATGGTTCTTTCAGTTAAAGATGGAGATGTGTGAGGAATCCATCAAAAGCTGGGAATCTGTTGGATCCCCTGGGCTCAGCTCCACTGCTTCATGGCACCCCAGAGTCCGAGTTCCCAGTGAGCTGGCGACTGTGCCCCATGTGCTGCACAAGCAACACCTGCTTGCGCACCGGAGCAGCTGCTCCAGTGTCAGTCTGGGGTCCTGCTTTTCCGGAGGGTGCCTCACCACTGAGCGCCCGACGGACCCTTTTCGCTGCAAGGAGCAGCCACTATTTGAGCAGCCGCTCTGGCTTGCAGGCAGGTGCTACTTCCCGTTGTGGTGGCTGTTTTCCTGGCGGGCACGCCAGCATTTCATCTGTGCCAGCTACAGCTGGTCTTTGGGCCACTGCTGCTGACATGGAAGAAGGTGGCTGGTTGCACATCAGGGCTAGGCGAGCACCTGCAGACTTCCTCTTGTCACAGCTCGTGCTGGAAGACCTGGCTGAGCACAAGAGGAATCCCATGAATGCTCGGAAGGATGGGTTCCAGCTGGAGTCATCCCATCCCTAGTCAAAGGAAAGAGTCCTACAGTGGACTGTCGGCAATTAAAGAGGTAGCCGCATGCAACCCGTGCACGTCAGACAGAAACAAATCTTGCCGTCCCCAGGATTCTCCGGCCAGCACTTTTGCACTTGGATTGATATGCAAGAAGGTTAATCCATTCTCTTTCCGAGATTAATTACTAGAGTCCCTGGCAAGGCACCTTCAGCAACCCACACTCACAATTATGATATGGGATGCTCGAGAATGTCATTCAGCTCACATTTGGAAGTGAGCCACCGGGAGGGACACCCCCTGAACGACGGTGTGGATTTCACAGCTCTCTGGATGTTGCAGTGCAGTTTTGGGTTCAGCAAAGGACCAACGTGCAGGCGCAAATGCAATTTGCATCTTGCTTTGCATCAGAACATTGATATTTTACAGCAAAGGTCTGTGTGGTGCAGTGCTTAAGAGTGTGAGACTGGGACTCAGGAGCTCTGCTTTCCATTCCTCACTCAGCCATGGAGCTCCCTGAATGACTTTGGGCTAGTCACAGAATCTCAGCCAACCTACCTCACAGGGTTGTTGTTGTGAGGATAAGAATAAGAGGAGGAGGAGAATTATGTAAGCTGCCTTGAGTTCCTCGGAAGGAAAAAAAGGTGGGATATAAATATAATAATAAACAAATAAAGTATAAGGTCGCCAGTTTGAATCTGCACAATGGGGTGAGTTCCCGTTGCTCCGTCCCAGCTCCTGCCAAGTTCGAAAGCATGCAAATGCAAGTAGATAAAAAGGTACCACTTCGGTGGGCAGGTAACAGCGTTCCGTGCACTTCGGTGTTTAGTCATGCCGGCCACAAGCCCACGGAGACTGTCTGGGGACAAACGCTGGCTCCCTCGGCCAGGAAACGGAGATGAGCACCGCCCCCTAGAGTCAGGCATGACTGGACTTAATGTAAAGGGGAAACCTTTACCTTTACCTTTTTAAAGTATAAAACGCATATATTTGATATTCAATGTATATCAAATGCTTACATGTTTTTGTACCATCCCCGCAAAAAAGAAATCTCTGCAGAGGACTTCAAAAATGGCATAGAATGGACTTATTAATGAACCCACGTAAAGCTGGCATGGACCAAAAAAAGAATGATTAATCCATCACACCTTCCCCCAAAGGCAGAAAAAAGGGGCTAAATAGGGAAATTGGTTTGTCAAGTGCAATTACAACAGAATAATGATTTCTTCCATCAAAGAATGCCATTAAGAATATATGATTTGCTGAGCATTGGTATCATTTTTTAAAGCTAAACAGCCACCACCACAAGAAAATCGCAGTATTTTCACAGGTACAAAGCATCCAAGTTCAGGGTGACCCAATTAATAAATATAGAATACTGGATGGTGTTGGATAGATCCCTGCTTCGAATCTATCATCCGAATTTGTGGGAAAGTTGTGGGCATCCAGTTTATTTTAGATTAATGAAACATTCTCCCAATGGAGACCTTCCAAACCTTTCTCTCAGTCCTTTAGGGGGTGAACCTATGCATGTTTAGACTGAAAAAAGTCCTATTATTGATTGATTTATTGATTTATATCCTGCCTTTTTCCTACAAAGGGCTCAAGGCAGCTGACATCATTCTCCTCCTCCATCTTATCCCCACAACAACAACCCTGTGAGGTGGGTTGGGCTGAGAGTCACCCACTTGACTCCATGGCTGAGTGGGGACTAGAACCCAGGTCGCCTGAGTCCCAGTCCCAGGCTCTTCACCACCACACCACACGGGCTCTATGGTTCCCAGCATTGTCCAGCCAGCCATGCATAGCAGTACCGCCTTAGATGATCACACACAACCATTCTTCTCCTCTCCACTTTTGGGCCTCATTGTTTTTCTACAGCATTTTGCAGCTGCGATTTTCTCTCTTTCAATATTTGATTAGCTTAAATTTAAATGCTGTTTTGTCACGGAAGTTCAGTTTGCTTTGAACATAAGTGACACAGAACAGCATACAAGAGCCGCACAGAAATGAAGAAACTCTCTGAGTGCAGTGCATGGCACAGCAGCTACTGGGACTTATCAAGGAAAATGACTTGAGGACCAGTTCATTCTTTTCTAGCGAAAGGATGGAGACAGGGAGAGAAAGTTGCCAAGGTAGCTGAGCTCACCCAAGACCAGTTTGCAGGGTGAGACGCAGCAGCATGCGCAAAGCGTGGGTCCCACTCCAAATCCTAGTCAAGGTGCATCGTTCCAATGCTGGCCGGGTTATGTCGATGCCTCAGGCAGGAATTCCCACAAGCACCTCTCCCCTTCCTTGCTAGTCAAGATGCCATAATAATGGAGTGAATACTTATTTGTTACTATTGCTTAACGCCCCAAATCAGTTGCCTGAGGTGGCCAACTCTCTCTAATGATGAGACTTCATATATCAATAATCAATCATCACTCATCGATCATCTATCATCGTCTATAAATCATCAATCTTCTATCCTGGATCATCTATGATCTATCATCAGAGAAAGAGAGAGAGAGAGAGAGAGAGAGAGAGAGCGAGAGCGAGAGCGCGCGCGAGTGCAAGCATAGTCTACATCAGGGCCACCAAATGGAGAAAAAATTGCACTACTATTGTGGTGTAATTGCTAACAGTTCTTAGCTCAGCAATCCTGACAATGTCTAGAAGGCTGTATGATTTTTCAGCATCCCAACTGCAAGTGCAGAGAAGGGCTCTGACGTCAGGGCTGGGACTTTCTGCTCAGATTCTCCTCCCCACCTTGCAACCAACATGGAAAGAGCCATGCAGGCAGGTCCCCCAGATCATGAGAATGACATCAGAGAAAGGACAAAAGGGGATTTCCATGGGGTGGGGAGGAAAAGAGGTTGGATCTGTGGAATGAGAATAGTTCAGGCAGGATCTTCTCCTTTCTGTTCCTCTTTCCATCAGTAGGATGCCTGAAATCCTCTGAGCTGAGAGGCTGGAATGGATTGTAGCCTAACAGAATTTTGTATAGTCTGACTTTTTATTATTATTATTAATTTATTCATGATTAATCCTCATATTTCTCACTCTTGTTTGGAGTACCTGCAAGGGCAGAAAGGTGTGTAATAAAAATAGAAACAACAACATTGTTTCTATTTTTTATTGATTGTTAAACTGGTTTTTTATGCATTTCATTCTTGTTCATTTGCAATTTGGGTGGCCTGAGACTATTAACAAAATAATAATAATAATAATAATAATAATAATAATAATAATAGTAGTAGTAGTAGTAGTAGTAGTAGTAGTAGAAATGATGATGATATCTTTTCCAGTGGCAAAGATGACTTCTTTTTAAATTGGGAGGCATTTGCATCACAGAAATAAAATATAAACTCTGCTTAACTCCCAAATAGCCATTTCATCCTGCCCCATGCCATCAGCACAGCAAATATTTCCAATCATGATGCCTTCACTCCAACTTCCGTTCTTTTGATCCTCACAGATTCAGAAGCAATTAAACACTCAGATGTCATTGATTTTAAACACAAAAATACATGCGAGAAGAAACATGCTTACTGCTGCAGGTCTTATTGAATTTCGTATTCTCCTGAGGAGACCCCTTCAGCCGGCACTGGAACCGGTGTTGCCAAAACTCCTGAAACCACGGGTTGCGGTGATTGGTTTCTGGCTGAAGCTGCAGGTAGTAATCATCAAACCATTTCACATCGGGAGACTGGAGCTTGATTGTTATTCCGCCAGCAGCTTCACGCTGGTAGCCGTCTGTCACATCATACCTGTCTGCCCACCCATCACTGTAGAGGTAAAAGAAAAGGAGAAAACTCTCAGTGAAGAGATGACTGCGAGGAAACATTAACAGGTTCAGGTGTCCTTGGAAATAGTTAACGAGAGCTCTTGATGCACAAGAGCATATGGCAGGGGCCACTTCCCATACACGACAAGAAATTAGTTCTGTTCATATCATCCCAGAGAGCTTTTTGGCCAATAGACTGGGATATAACTCCAATAAATAAAAAAATCATCACAGTTTCAAATTGCAGTGTAAACCGAAACTCAGTTATCTTTAGAAATTCACACTTCTCCACATTTTCCAGTGGGATTCTCCCATTTTTTAAATGCATACAAAAATATGCATATTCAAGGAAATTATGCCAAAAATGCATTGCGTTAGGAAAACTGCCTGCAGAAACAATGTTTGCTGAAGAACCACACTTAGGCCTGGAAAGATGGGAAACCATAATGGACAGGTTCATCCATCCCAGATATAAAATCTTTACTCCCATACTGGGAAACAGCACTGGTTTTGAGCTAGGGGACAAGTGGCTTGTCAGATCAGAAGGAAACTGGTGTAACTCTGAAAGTGCTGGTGAAGGGACCACCCTGCTAAAAGATGTTTGTTCCACTGGTGGAGCTGCAGTTGTACTGCAATTTGTGCCCTTCAGTTGGCTGAAGGACTGAAGCCTTAGCTGAAGATTGATAGATTTTCATGCCTCTACAGGATATTCTGGGACTTGGCTTCCATTTAAAACAGAAAAGAAAAGAAGCTTTGAAATGAATGAGAAGACACTGAGTGCTGCATTGGACTACTGGAGTAATTAGCGTTTGTGTATTTTATTTTTTATATCTTATAGGTAGGATAAAACCTCTAACTCGCTTCTTATAGATCAGAGTGTGAGTCTTCTGCAAATACACTCTCTTTTCTCTTATTTTTCTTTATGACAAATTGAGAACTTCTGCTTTGCAAAGTGAAATACAGAAAATGCGCCCGGTAAAATGACCACCGTAGAATGTAACTATGACTTAGGCTGGTGAAATGCATACTCAGAACACCCCCGGAATATAAATGGTTAAGTCAGGACTACCTTATACTGTGTGCATGAAAGAAACTGATGATTAGGATGACCATGAGGATGAGGATGACCGTGAGGATGGAGTTGATGAGTGACGACCGTGGCGCGGGTGATTGTTATAGGCTGGACCCTCTCATGTGGATCAGCTCCTCTGGACATCACTAAAGTGCAAAAGACAGTATTTCATCACATCAGCAGTTGGAATCATGGCCCAGCAAGTCTCAGAAAATGAGGACTGGAACAATATGGCAGCGGCTCATTTCCGTGGTGGCCTTTGCATGACAGGAGAAGGGGGCCCATGTGTCCTGTGGGCTGCAGGTGGCCTCCCAAACTATACTTGAGGGGTGTTGAGGCCCCATTAAAACATAACGAGGGGAAAACCCTCTAGGAATGGGCTCTAGGGGTCCCGGAGCAGCGCCCGTGGTGGTCGCTTTTGCTGTTGGCAAGGGCCATCATGTCCTCTCTGACTCATGGCAACCCTATGACTGAAAGCCCTCCACCACGTCCCATGGAAGTCCTGCTCTGCTCCTGTACATTCAAGGCTATGGCTTCCTTTACAGAGTCTATCCAGGCTCATGTTTGGTCTTCCCGTGCTGCTTCTGACTTCCACTTTCCCTAGCATGATTGTCTTCTGCAGGGAGTCTCGGCTTCTTAGGATGTGCCCAAGGAATGATAGCCTCCGTTTTTTCTTAGCCACCATGAATTAAAACTCAGTGGTAAAACCCTGAAAGCAACCAGCCTCCAGCAGCAATGGTGAGCAGTGGTCACAGAGGGCAAGCAGATCTCAAGACCGCCTGGCCCTGGCCTTGCCCCAGGCTCTCCTCTGCAAATATCAGCCCTATGATGTCTCAAGGCATGAATACTGCTGCAACTATTTTGACCCTTTGTTTCTCCAAGAAGAAAGACGTTCATTTTGCAAGATTATCCATGAAAGAAGCTGGTCGCAGAGTCCCAAAATACGTTTTTTTAAAGGCAGAGCAGCTGTGCATGAAAGAAAGGGGCAAGGAGATGGTGCTGGTGGTGGGAAACTCCAGCCTTTCTGTCATGGAGCAGCAGTCATATCTCAGACCCAGTGTGATGCAGTGGTCAGAGTGATGGCGGAGGACTTGGGAGATCTTGGCTCTGGACTCCCCAAGGCCAGGACTTTGGGCCCACTGCTGAGTTCCAGCCAAATCCACCTCACAGAGTTGTTGTTGGGACAAACTGGAGGAGACGAGGAGGATGTAGGTAATCTCAGATTCTTTGCAAGAGGGGAAGAAGCATGGGGTATAAATGCCATATATCAAAATGAGGAGTGCCTTACAGTGGATCAGATCCTTGGTCTATCCAGTCCAGTATTTTCAACATGGAGTGGCAGCAGGGTTGGGGTTGTGATAAAGCTCCATGAATCCCATCCCACCAGCATTTGTGGACTTCCTCTGATGATATGCCTGATCTGAGAAAGTTAGTCAAGCTGAAGTCTGTGAATGCTTGTGGAACTAAGGATGCAAAGTTCTTCCAATCACATGCAGCAGTTCAAAGGATGCTGGGTTTATGGGAGGAATTTTCCCCTTTTTCTTTTCCCAGACTGTGCCTGGAGATGCTGGGGACTTGAATTTGGGACATTCTGCATACAAATCAGGTGCTCTACTAGCAAACTACAGTTCTTTATCAGTTGCCCCTAAATTATTTTAAAAGGTGTAGCATTCCTCCTCCTCTGTTCTCCTTTGCAAAAAGAAGAGGAAGAAAGCTTTCCCGCTGCAAAGCAGTCTAAAAGCAACACTGCTGCACTCAGTTAGCTTCCCCTGATCTCTTGTTCTCTAGATATTTTGTAGTTGCATTCCTATCAGCCCCAGCCACCATGATTAATCAAGTCTTCTCAGTATTGGAATCCAAAACACCTGGAAGGTACTAGATCAGGGACAGCATACCTTGCAAACCTATATCTGCTTATATGCTCCATTGAACTCAGTGGGACTCACCTTTAATTAGACATGCATGGAATTGCACTGTTAACTTTCCAAGCACTTAATTAAACCAGGGGCTGAGCACGTTATCAGAAGCATTCTACAGCTTCCACTCTGCTTCCAATAACTTTCTGCCTTACTCATTCCACTGGGATTAACTCTTCAGAATTATTCTAATTCTCATTGATGAACTCTGCTCCCCTTTCCTTGTAGGTTACAGAAAAGTGTAGTTCCTTCTAGTGGAATGGAAATTATGAAACATTAATGCATGACCTGAACCCAAATGATCAGTAGCCTTAGTCAAGTGTTAAAAGTAAGGGCAAAAAGCCCTGGTGTAGTGACAATTTCTGAAGTGCTGGCTTTGCAGCAGCAGCAACAAAAATGCATTTCTAAACTGCCCAATAGCAGTTTGCAAACAACATATAAAATACAGCCAACAATTTTTTAAAAATCATAAAATTACCATACAAAATTTAAAAGCAAGATTTGAAACCGTTGTCAAAGCTGCAATAGCTCATACAAATTAAAGCATAAGAACTGTTGAAGCAGATAACATTTACTCCAATATAGTAAATTAATTAAATGCCCTGTGATAGAGGACAGTCTTAAACTGAGAAGATATTAAAGTTTGTGCCAGGCGAGCCTCAGCAGGGAGCTTGTTCCGGAACTGGGAATGGGGGCCACCACTGAAAAGCCCCCCTCATAGTTGCCACCAGCTGGGCCTCCAGTTGAGGTGGCAATCGGTGCCCTGGAAGATTGTGGCTGGGAGAGGCATTCCCTCAGAAGTTGTGGTCCCAAGCCATTGTAGGCCTTTCTCATTTAAAGCCAGCACCTTGAATTGGGCTACAAGCAGATGGGCCATCAATCCAAGCAGGGCAGGCTTGGTGTTATAGGATCAGACCCATCCCGACACTCCTCTTGGACATGCCGCCTGGATGGGAACTAGAGAGTTTCCATAATGGGACTGGTTTCCATTCATAGCCAACATAAAAAGATAAACCAATTGCTTTGTGCAAAAGTTTAAGAAATGAAAATCCATAGTGTGTGTGTGTGTGTGTGAGTGTGTGTGAAAAGAAGGAGAACAGCTATGTTTATCTGCTATTCCAAAAGAGAAATGTGGTGCCTTACTTTGAAAATGTACTCCTGGGACTCAGGAAGAGGGTTAGAACCAGGGCAGTGGCTTTGCTCTTAAATTTGCAAACATAAATGGGCTTTGGCAGTTTATTCTTTCTACCTTTCCTTAGAAATCTACTTATCAGCCCCAGGGCTGGAATCATTTCCAGTTGTTTGAATGAGTGATGAAAGCTGAATATAGAAACTACCTAAAAACACTGTGTGTGTTCAAAATATTTAGCCTGATATTCTGCCAAATTGAACAGAGATGCACTGTAGGACTCAGTGCAAGGCAACAAATGTTCGCCTTAGGAAACAAAATGGAATTAGTATCCCTGTGATGTGGGATGAAAAATAAAATATATGGTGCATAACATGTTATTGGGAAACAAAACATTTTTAAATGTTTTCTGAAAGATTTCATTTGCTGTGGGTATGTTTTTAAGTTTCTTAGCAACACAGAGCCCGTGGAAAGAATAATTTCTTCTGGGATATGAGAAGGATGACTTCAGATTCAATGCTAAGATTCAATCAACTGATTTTCAAATGATGGTGTCAGGAGTAGAGAAAAATACTGCAGAGGAGAGAAGGTCTGACTGTTCCTGGGAAAGGAAAGGGAGCTAGAGGTCAGTGGTAGAGCAAATGCTTTGCAAACAGAAGTCCAAGCTCTGGTCCATGGCATGTCTAGCTTTAAAAAAAAATGACTAGCAGTCCATACAAAGACCTCAGTCTGAGATCTGGAGTCTGAGTTCAAATCAGTGGTACTGCACCTGTTTCATCTCAAGCACCAAATTCCACTTCGGGCAAGCCCTCACGGACTGCATTCCGATAGGAGGCAGGATTGAAGGTGAACAGGGTCAAGATATTTGCATATTTTGGCTTCAAGTTCTTGCTGTCAGTTGCAACACATTCAGAGATGCATTTTTGCCTTTTGGATTGGTGGGGAAGCTGGAGAGCCACTTACAAAGTAGTCATCAGAGAACGGGTGTGAGCCAGGGGAAGGGAGCATGGTCTTGTGGGGACCCTTTGTGGGCCAGATTTGGCTCCCAACCTTGAGGTTAGAGAAGGCGATTCTGGGCTAGATGGACATAGATGGTCCAACCTGGTACAGGAGAACTTCCTAGCTGAGGGCTGGAATCAGAGAAACATAGAAACGGGGCAAATCAGGAAGTGCCTCCTGGGCCATCTATTTTGACCCCCGGCTCCAGCTGGCTCCACTCTTGACATGCCTACCATGTGCATGTCCAGCCTATCCTTGAACATCCTCACCAACGGGGCTTCAACAACCTCCTTTAGAAGCCCATTCCATACCCTCGGGGTCCTGACTGTCAGGAAGTACTTCCTAGCATCCAGACTGAACCTTGGTTCCCTGAGCTTTGCTCCATTGGAATGCATCCTGCACTGCAGGGGAAAAACGGGTCTCTACTCACCCCCGTGTGGCACCCCTTCATGTACCTATATGGTGCCAACAGATCCCCTCAGAGTCTCCTCTTCTCCAGGCTGAAGAGACCCAGCTCCTTCAGCCTTGCCTCATACGGTTTTCCTTGCAATCTGGCCACCATCCTTGTGGTCCAAGCTACACTGAGAAGTTCCTCAGCAACACTAGATTGTGTCAGGCAAGGAAGAGAAATTTGTGTCCTCCCCTTCCCACAAAGATGTTGGATAGTAACTCCCATCGTCCTTTACCCTCTGCTATGCTGATTCCTGATTAGAGCTGCAGCCAGAAACATCTGGAGGGCCACATGTTTGAAATGCTTGTGTAGGGGACCAAAGGAGAACTTGTCTAGGCCTAAAGGAGAACTGGGTTAAAAGGTCACTTACTAGACAGCTTTGGACCAATCAGTCTTTCAGTAGAACCTCACTGGTTGCTGTGAGAATAAACTTGAAAAGGAGCTACATAGCTCATTATGGGTTTCTTGGAGATACATTGATTTTCAAATTCCTTGGCAAAGGATCTACTATAAGGTTACTGAAACACTTGAATGATGAAAGAAGGAATTATTTGGTTAAGACACAGCCTTATACCAACTTGGATTGTTAATCATCTTGCTCAGTATTCCTGAAAGGGTTCCAGAAAAACATACACCCATCTCTGCTTGGAGATGCTACAGAAGGAACCTGGAAGCTTGTGCATGCAGACAAGGTGTCCTATCACTGGCTTCCTTCCAGCCTAGGGGGCTGAAAGCTCACAGCCTTACCATGGTTGGCAACACTCTGGGCAGAAGCATGCCATATGGATTTCCTGTAATGACATCCATGAAACTCCCTTCTGATTTGCCCACATATTCCATAACCATCCATGGGGCTTTTCCTGAAACTCAGTTTTGACTGGAGATATGCAATCTCACAAATAGCAGGAGAATTCTATTTCAGTTTGGTTTTGATAAGAACTTACCAAAATCTGTGAAGTTCTCCAGATTCAGCACAAAAAAGAACTCAAGATTGAAAGAATTTGCATCTGTGTGTGTGTGTGTGTGTGTGAGAGAGAGAGAGAGAGAGACAGAGAGAGAGACAGAGAGAGAGAGAGCAACATTCATTCATTCCAAAGCAAGATTCTGAGTGTCGCTTTGAACCACTGTGAATTCCATCCTGTTACTGCTGGAACAGAATTGCTGACTCTCGTTTTTCCTTGGCAGGCTCCTCAAGGCTCTGCGTCTTAAAGACCAACATGGCAGGCAGTTACAAGATGGTCCCTTCCATGCTGTGAACAACTGTTCCTATTGAATTTGGTTTATTTATTTATTTATTTATTAAAACATTTTTATGCCGCCCCATTCGCCGAAGCCTCGGGGCGGCTTACAACATAGATCTGGTTGGTGCAGATGGGGAAAAAGTTTCCCTTTCCTTTTGATAAGAATTTACCAATCTTTGCAAAGTGTCTCATATTTGGAAGAAACATGACTGGAGTTAAAAGAATTACAAGGAAAGTGAAATGATTGTTTCAGGTAGAGGTACTCATGAAAGCCCCAAGTGATGAGTTATGGCTATCCTAAAGAAGAGACTGTTAAGATCTTATTCAGTCACCTTTGAAGTGGTGTTAGATATCTGGTCTGAGGAAGGTGATCATCCAAAATTGTTCTCTGTTACTCCAGAGGGCATGACCTAATCCAGCAGGTTCAGATGGCAAGAAAGGGGATGCTGATAAAATGTTAGGAAGAACTTTGGAATTGGATAATGGAGGAGAAGACTCTCACTGACTCCAGTATCCGAAGCAGTGTGCCTGTGCACAGCAGGTGCTGGGAACCTGGGGGAGGAAGGTGCTGCTGCACTCTTGCCTGGGTTGCAACTTCCTTGTGGGCAGTCGGTGTGAGCCAAGCGGTGCACTAGATGGACCCTGGGTCTGATTGAACAGGGCTCTTTGAAACTGCATTGGTGCATTGAGCATAGTGCACTGGACACTGGCTGGCAGCAACGCTCTAGAATCTCAGGCAGAGCTTTCCCTGCCTTGGAGGGGATGTCAGGGATACAACCTGGGACATTCTTCATGCAAAAAGGAGGCTCTCCTACTGAGCTGCAATCCTCCCCCCGTGGTGTGAGCTGTCCTACAGTGGAAGAGGCCAGGGATACTTGAGGAATCTGCTTTGAGGGTGGGAATCTATCCGCTTTCCTGGACTCAGCTCCCCAGACTCTGGCTTGCTTTCTCACAGCTGTATGTCCAGCTGGGCGTGCCAAGTGTTTGCAAGAGCACCCACCAGGAATCGAGCCCCGTGTGGACAACGCATGAGTGGCCTTTGTGTTGCATATGCTGTAGAAGAAGGACGTACAAGAGGACCTCTGCAACTGTTTGTGAACCTCCTCAAGCTTGGCTTGCTTCCTAACCCAGGGCTGAGTGAGAGAGGAAGCCTGAAAAGTGGAAGAGTGCCGGATCTCAAAAGGATTGCCATAACCCTAGAACAGAATGCCTTTGAAACTGGGACTCTTCATCACTAGAGGTCTTCAAGACGAGTCTGGATATACTGAAACCAGGAAATTTGGCTCATTTGGGCTAAACAGTTTTCCTGCCTGCTTTTGCTCTGAAGATTAGAAGTGAAGTGGGTTGGGATATGTTCACAGACTTCCATCTCTTAAACAAACAGCAGTTTGTGCATTTTTAAAGCCACTAATGACATTTATGCAAATTAACACCCCAAAAGCACATGGCTCTAGATGATTCTGCACAAATTGCACTAGATACACACGATTTTGAAATGCTTATTTGCACAAATTGCATTAGAGATGAACAAAAAACCCCCCCAAACCAGATCAAAAAAATGAGTATATTATGGTCTGTCTGAGAGATGGAAATCCAAAAGCTGGCTCAGTTGCATCACATAGATACGGTGCCAGCCAAAGCTACCAAGCCGAAATCCAGGGAAGTAAACCATGAAAATCTGCAAGATTTTCACCCTTCCTGTCAGATGTCTCAAATGTCCCAAAGAAGGCTGCTGTAAGAATGGATTTAGGGATTGCTGACTTTTAAGGACAGATTTATTCATCCTGAACTACGTTCAGATATTCTGAAAAGGCTTGTGGGACACAGGAAAGAAGTACCCAGGTCACTGCAGCTGCCACATCACTGCCTTCAGAGTCCTAATATGAGTTTTAAAGGAATGTCTGTCTATCTGCAACAGCAGCTACAGAGCTATATCAGGTAACCATGGAACTAAGTGTACAGATTTTTTTAAAAATATATGAATTATGAGGTTTTATTGTTACTGTAAAAGAGAGTGAGAGAGAGAGAGAGAGAAGGGTAAGCCCAAATGCTTCAGTGCTGAACATTTTCCTTGTAGCCACATGGCGTTGTGTTCTTTGTGTTACCTTCCATTTTGCCACCCACACAGAAAGAACACAGCAATTAGCATTACATAACCGTTTCAGACTGGGAATGGTACCATTCACTGAAGTGCATTTAATTGCAGTCTTACGTACATATAGCACAGATCACGGGCCTAAATGCATATTACCCCAAAGTGGGCATAACGAAACCCAGATGGTCCTTTAATTTTGCGAGAGAGAGGGAGACTTTGGGGGTGGGGTGATCTGGCATGGAGAAGCAGAGGGTGGAGGCTGATCATTCCCCATCCACTTCTTTTCTTAACCCTTTCATATCTGGAACCCTGTTGGTGGGGATAACTGTTTGGGTTCTGTGCTCTGGAACAGAATATTGGCATTCAGACACTCAGATCTCCCCAAGTCCCCCCACCCACTGCTTTCCTGCTCTAAACCACTCCCTCCCAAAGTGACTTTTGGTTTTGTTATGCATACAATGTAGAATAAAGCCTCATCAAAGGAGGAATTCATCTGGATTTAAATCAATAAGCACATCCCCCCTCCCCTTCCTGTAAGGCTTTGTCTTCAGAATGAGGTTGCCTGAGGTGCAAGTCGATGCTCCACCGACTATGCTCCCTAAAACAGGGCTTCCCTCTGTGTTGATGTGCATAGCATCCAACTGCCTCACTTCACTGGTCAAGACTGGGCTCAGCACCACGGACAGCCCCTCAAACGGTCTGATTGCACGCCAGAGCTGTGCATCACACCACCGCACTGCCACGGATGCCAGCAGCTTCCACTGGATGCAGAGCACATGTTTGACATGCAGCAAGTCCCCGGGGCATCTCCAGGTAAATGCCAACAAATACCCCTGGGACTTGCTCCAGGTAGGCCTGGAGATGGTTCTACTATTAGTCCACATGGATTAATGATAGAGGACTTGATGACCTAAAACAGGATGCAAAACCTTTTCCAATCAAAGGGCCAGAGTCTATTCCTGAGAAGCACTTGGGAACTGCAGCGCAGTGGTGCTCTAAGGAGAAGAATGGGGAGGGCAGAAAATCCCATTGTATTTTAGCTTAAATTTCTTACTGCCAGGAGTTCAGTCTTAGGAAAGGCATTTGGTACAGTGGCAGCCGGGGTGGAGGGGGGGACTGCACAAACATGACTGGCAGTTGGGGAAAGGGAGCAGTACCAGGAAAGGGGGATATGGCTGTCTTGGAATGCAGGTGGGCCAGATTAAGTCCCAGGACTGGAAGTTCTGCAGCATTGACCAAATCAACTGGCATGGGATAACGCGATTTCCAGTGTTTCTATAGGTGGAGTGAACACAGGAAGCTGCCTTATCCCGCGCCAGGCCATTCGTCCATCAGGATCAGCATCATCCACTCTGCACTGGCTGGGTTCAGTTCAGACAACACAAGAGCAGGCATTCAAAGGTGGAGTAGGGACTGCATGAATGATGGGCTGTTGCTGAAACATGGGTTAGTATGTTGTCTGAACCCAGCAGGGCTAGCAAACCATGGTTTCTTAATCAGGAACAACCCACATTTCATCACCCAACAATAAATGATGAGTTTTCCTCATGAGTTGTTCATGGTTAATCCGTCATGGTTTGTTAGCAGAGCAGGGTTCAGACAAGGCAATATGCCATGTTTCAACGGTAATGCACAGTTTAGCAGCCACTCACACTCAACCCATATTTAACCCTTGAGTGGGGGTTCTTGTGTTCTCTGAACCCAGTTGCAACATGGAGGGAGCACTTGAGTGTTACAGACAGAGGTCCTTCCCATCCTATCTAGAAGCAGTGAGGAATGAACTGGGTCGCCACCCTTCTCTAACATGGAAGCTACACACCAGTTAAGCTCAACAAACAACAGATTCCCCTCAAAGGTTTCAAGTCCATCTTGGGAAGTCCAGCCATCATCACTTGCCTTGGAAGGAAAGTGCTGAATTTGTTTCATTCACAACTACTTTCCTGCTGCACCGTGCAGACAATCTATTGCTGATGTTATGAAGGCTAATGAGTCTGTTCGTTAGCCAGAAGTCCAGTCTCTTTTACTTTACTGAAAGCTGACTGAAGCCTACATAATTATGATGGAAGGCACTGCTTCTCGCACACGCTATCAGCCTGGTGCCAGGTCTCTCACAGAAAGCTCTTTAACGGATGCCCCGAGATGCTATTCACACTACAGCAGGCGTTTACTGACGGATTGGTTCTCTCTGAAGTCCATCCCATTCCACGTACTGTAATTGTTTTCCAGCGTCACGGGGAGAGGGCTGGCCAGGACAGCTGATGGCTGTGCTGTGTTCCAGTCTTCCTTGCACCCACAGATTTGCTGGCTGCCATGTCAGCCTGCCAGGGATATTCCAGACCTCCAGATGCTGCTCCTAAATGCCAGACTGATGCAGAAGGAGACCTGCTTCACCCAGCATTTAGTGGAGGGAGGTCTTCTTTTAATGGTGGATGGGGTGGCCGACCCAGCATGTATGATCAAGGCCTGGGTGGATGAACACCTATGTCCACTGGGCTACTTGGGTCAGCATCAGAGCTGACTTCCATTATGGAGAGGGGTTGGTTCTGTAGTTTAAAGGCATTTCATCCCTCTCTCCAGCACCTTGTCTGTCCAATAACAAGGGGGAGTTGCAACTATTTGGGTTGCATACTTGTGGTTGATTATCTCAGGTGTGTGTGGTAAAGGGGAGCTACCCGGGTATTTAGATACTCAGACCTGAATCTCAGATGCTTCTTAGCAGAGGGCTCAAGCCAGAATGGATATCGGAGAAGGGACTTAGTTCCTATATTGGGGCTGCAAGCAGTCACTGCTGTGTGCTGAATTTAGTGGTGGTGATTTTCTTGGCCTTTTCTTTTACTTTTCCCTTTCACAAAGCATTTGGTAGTTTTTCCCTCCTCCCAGAGGGAATGGGTGTCAAGGCTAAGCCATGGGCAGCTGCCAGAAGGATCCAGGAGATATGTCAGGGGATAATTGACACTGGATACACAGGAATGCACCTGAACTGAGGATTAGACTGGTTCTCGGGCAAAGATTCGCCTAGCCTGTCCAGTCTAGGAGTATCCAGTAAGCTAGACAAGTTCAGAGGCACCATTCCCATGCCCAGGCAGGGCTGTCAAGAAAAGACTTTGAGCAAGAGTTGCAGCAGTGCTCTGTGGAATACATCCCTCTTCAGGTCGCAGACTTCTTCTAGCGCTCAGCCCTGTCTTAGAAAGTGAGTTGAGCTGAGAGGAAGCCCGAATGCTCACAGAAGTCTGGTTGCACAATGAGCAAACTTCTGTATCACGTGCAGCACAAACAGGGCTGCCAGTCACAAGTGTGGAAGAGGGATGCCACTTGTGCAACAGCTGTGCAGGGATCGATTTCTGGCAAGCGTATGCAAATGCTTGGCATGCTCGCCAGGAAGCTGGACTCAAGCCCAGGAATTCAATGGATGCCTACTCGCAAACTGGATTCCTCACATGTCCCTGCTCTAAATCAGGGCTTTTCAACCTTTTTAAGCCTGATGGTTGAGTTCAATTTAGGATAAGCCCTCAGAGGCATCTTCCCAGTGATGGATGGGCCAAAGGCGAAATGGGTCAAAGACAAAAGCAAAGGAAGCAGGGCAACACCTCCTCTCTCTTTTACTTTAAGGAACTTATGGCTGCCAACTATGTTTTAGAAGAAAGCTCAGGATGGGGAATAACATGGAATCACCACAAAACCGTCAAATCATAAGTGCCTGGAGGAAAGTGTGTGGGACTGGGAGATGGGTGTTTGGCCCTCTTGGAACCCCAAGAGAGTCCGACTGGGACAACCAGGCAGGCTGGATGCTCTCCATGGACTGGCGATTCTGCACCATTGTTCTAAATCATCGTTCTGGCAATGTGGCACAAGCGGGAGATACTTAGGTAGCCAAAAGTCCCAGGGTCTAGGCCAGGAAGGCTCCTGCCTTGCTCCCCACCGCCAGACTCAGAAACCTTCATTCCAGGTTTCCCTGCCTCAGTTGCTCCAAGACAGAAATTCCATGCTTCTTTCACAGGTTGGAGGACACCATTTGCTCCATTTTCTCTTGACATACCCATAACTATATTTTTGGTGCTATTTTTCTAGCACTGATTAACTTTACATCAGCTTGACTGATGGGGTGGTTTCTTTGCATTATGTTCACCAGGAGAGAAGAAGAAAAAAAAAAGATAGCTAACATTTAATTGGTTTTCTGTTGGTTCGAAGATTTACAACAGCTGCCATAGATGGAATGATTTTCCATTAGATAGCCAAACATAGTTCTTAGAGATAAACTCAGTGACTGGGGGCAATACGTTCCTGTGTATTTACTATAATAAAGAGATACCAGAGACAGCCCTGAATTAGAGCAAGACGAGTACCATGAAATAGAATGCCATTTAACCAAAACAATGAATTTGTTTTGTTGGCTGGTTCAGTAGCACGAGACGTTCACTCTGAACCGTTTGAAATGATCAGAGAGGGAGAAAATGGTATTAATATAATTCATCACTACTGCATTCCAGCAATCTGTTCTGTATAGGGAAATGTTGGGGAGCATAAAAAGCCTTTGCGGAAGCAGCTTCCCCACAAAAGTCAGGATAAAAAGTCAACCTTTGTTCATAATTCTTCTTGCAAGTGGATCAGCTAAGAAGGAATGAGAGCCATTTAGTACTCAGCTTTCAATGTAGCACTTTACTTTTGGGCTTGGAATATCGCTCCTTCTAATAGTAAACTCAAGTAATGAGTGCCAACTGGATGGGAGCCAAATTGAGGCCACTGGGAAGCAAGAAAGCTTCCATTGTAGCCTGAAATGCCTGATCCTGCCTGATCTTGGAAGCTAAGCAGGGTCAGACAGGGTTGAAATCTGGATGGGAGACTTATGTTGTGAACCACCCAGAGAGCTTCAGCTGCATAGAAATGCAATTGAGGAGGAGGAGGAGGCAATGGCATGTCTCAGGTGAACTTTGAGATTTTCCAAAGGACTTTCCCAGGAAGTAAAATAAGTCTCCCAAGCCCAATGAATACAGCCACTTGCTCAATAGCCATGGAACATTCAGTTGGAAAAGGAACACAAAAACCTGTATAGGGAGTGCTGGTAGTAGAGTTAGGGGTGGACAAAAAAGTGATCTCTGTGCTCATTAGGATTCTCCAAGCATTGTCTTGTGTTCTGTGCCTGCTTTGTGCAAATGGTGATTTGCAAAAACTGACCAGTGGGCAATTTGTGCAAAATTATCAGGTCTCCTGAGATCTGCACTGATCTCCTCAAAGTCACAGAAACCCCCCATTTTTTTTTTTTTTTTTGCAAGACTCCTAATTTGTGGGAATTTCTTCCACAGACCCAGGTGGGCTGTATTCAGTCTATGGAGAGAACTGGTGAAAATCAGGAGGTATGTGCAAAACAGATTGTGAGTCAGCATGTCTTTGGCAATGCATGAATACTTTTGATGGCCACTTGCTCAGGATCAAGCTTGGGACTTTGAATGGGGCATCTGTTTCGCAAGTTAAAATGAAGTTTCCATCGCTCCCCAGCTAGAATGAAATATAGCAAGTTGTCATCCAGACACCCCAGTGCTTCTCCAGCATCAAACAGGACGTGTGTGGCAAGGAAGAACAAAATTCTCATAGAACCCTCCTGGAATGGGCATAAGGTATCAGGGATGAGAGCATGGCTGGAGGGCCCCTTGAATGGAACTGTTCCTATTAGGAAGAAAGGATGCACCGTAATATCCCACTCGTATGACCACATGAGCAAACAATACATTCAGAACACACTGCAGGAGCCGAGCACTGGCTTTGTGCTTTTGAATCAAATCCAGTCAGGCAATAGGGCCGTTGAAATTCAATTTGGAAAGGACCTACAGGGAAAAATGGATTGCCAACATGGATTTGTTAAGAGCAAACCTTGCCTAAGCAATTTAAGTTCCTCTCCTGACAGGCTCAAGTGGTTCAATGTGAAGGCAGGGAGGCAGCAGGCAGGAGACAGAGCGGCCACATGGCCTACTTTGTGGAGAGGTGTTCTCTGATTGAAGGGCTCTGCAGATCTGTTTGAAGACATTCGGTGCCTGAAGAGCAGTCTGGCTAAAGATGAAGAAGCCTAAGCGAGGCAGCGGAGGGGAAGGGCCTTGAAATTGTCCATCCCCACACAACACCTGGAAAGCAATCTAGCAGGCAGCAGGCAGACATCAGTTCACAGTCTCCCCACTTCAAGGATTAGGCTTCAGCTTAAATGCAAGTCACGATTTCTAAATGCATGTGTTTACATGTCATTATTTATTACTTTTATATCCTGGCTTTTTTTCCAGCAAGGGACTGAAGGTGGCTTACATAACCCTTCTCTTCTCCATTTTGTCCTCACAGGAGCCATGTGAGGTAGGATAGGTTGAGAGTCAGTGACTGGGCCAAAGTCTCTGTAAGTTTCATAACTGGATGGTAACTAGAACCCAGATTTCCTGGGCCTGCTTTTCTTGATTGCATTTCTTAGTTGGATGCTTCTTCTCCTGATTTCCTCACAGTCCCTTTTGGTTTTAATCACCTTAAACTGCTTAGCATCATCAGCTAACTCAGCCATTTCACTGCTCATTTCTAATTCCAGATGAGTAAAAAACTATAAAAATCAATGGGATTCACATTAGAAACATAGAAACAAAGTGAGTCAGAAGGGACCTCCAGGGCCATCTAGTCTGACCCCCGACTCCAACTGGCTCCGCTCATGACATGCCTACCATGTGCTTGTCTAGCCTATCCTTGAACACCCTCACTGATGGGGCCTCAACTGCTTCCCGTGGAAGCGCATTCCATACCCTTGGGGACCTAACTGTCAGGAAGTACTTCCTGGCATTCAAATTGAACTTTGGTTCCCTGAGCTTTACTCTGTTTTAGTTTTAACTAACTTTTGCTCCATTAGTTTTAACTAACTTGTCCCACTGATTTCAACGGCTGTACTGGAAGCATGACCATGAATGGATCCAAGTCCACCATCTGTGGAGAAGAAATCAGAATGGCTGATACAGAGACAATGGATTTTTCTTCTTCTCCTAGGCCTGAATGGGCAATGCAGATTATCAGCAGCTACATAACAACATAAAGCTGGTATGTCTGTTAAATTTGGATATCATAAAAACCAACAAATAACAGACTCAGTATTTAATGTACCTTGAAAATAAAAAAAAAATTAAAAAAGGTTTGTGCCATGAAAATAAAAAGAGGCATGCATTCTATTTCAACACCAGGCAAATTTCTTTCCATGCGCAGGACAAGTTTAAGCATGTACACTCTTGTTTTCTCAGAGCTTCATATGATAGGCATGAGCAAGCTTTGTTTCTGGACCAGTGCAGATTTCACTGATGCAGAGAAAGGAGAAAGAAAGAAAAAAAGAAAGAAAATGAGAGAGGGAGAGGGAAAGGTTTAAAAAGTAAGATTTGTTTATAGAAGTACCTAAGCAAAAATATTTTTATGTAGCCTCATTTTGTTGTTAACTAATAAAAAAGATGACGAAGAAAATGGAGTGGGAGAGTCCTACTTTTGTAAAGTCAATGATGCATCAGGAAGGTGTTAATGACAATTCAAAGATGGATGGTTATGTTGCAGTTCAGCAATGTAACATAATTTTATTCTGTAAAACCATTTTCCTATCTCATCTCTCCCCGAACGGATTACAGAAATAAATGATGCACAATCAGCAGTCAGAAAGATGTCATAAATAATGAAAAACCAATGGTGCAAAGCCCAGGGTCTCATTTCCTCTGGCAACGTGAGGAATACCTTGATGTAGTTTTCGGTTGTTGTTCTGAGACATTAACCTTTTTCCATATCAGCATTTGCTGAGACAGGTTGCATGTTATCATCTCCCCTCTCTGTGTGCAACAAGGAGCTACACCATTCAATCTAATCTGAATTTTTATAATCACAGTAAATCACACATGCGTATACCCAATAGTCCTATCACAACATTTTCCAAGAAAACCCAAATCAACAGTTTCTAAGAAAACCCAATTAATCCTAATGCACTGTGCTTAATCATCAGTTAACTTATAACTGGGCTTCTTCTATGGCAACTGAATAATATGTAAATGTTATGTGAAACCATTAAGGGGCTTCAAGGTCACCTTTTATTCATTTTCTTCTTGAGCCGGCATGCTTTGCCATGCACACTTGAAATGTCCCCATTCCCTGCTCACCCATTTGCAAAAGACCAATGGCAATTAGTTGTCTGGCTTCTGGCAACCTTTCAAACAGTCCTTTGTGAAGGGTGATATGGCCATCCTAGGAGATGGCAACAAGTCTACGGCCCCAGCTCCTGCAGAGGTGCATTGTGAGATGGGGGCATAGCTCTGCGCAAGGATTGGCACAACAGATGGTTAGGTTTGGGGACAGTTTGGGGATGCCCTAGAAGCCATCCTGAAACTACAGACTGGAAGATACAAAAGGCAGAAGAGAAGAAGGAGAGACAAGAGGTCACAGAACCATAGGTTCAGCTTCAAAAGAGGGAGGAGGAAACGCTGTCATGCCTAAGAGACCTCCCCAGTAGAAGATCTGCCCAACAGCAGAACCATAATTGTCTGATTTATGGTGATCTGATGAAGGAAGGACCTCCAAACTATCCTGTCTTTCATGGTCCTGCTCAGTTCCTGAAAACCCAAGCTTGTGGCTTCCTTTATGGAGCCAATCCATCTTATACAAGTCGGTCTTCCTTTTCTTCTTATGCCTTCAACTTCTCCTAGCATTTTTGTCTTCTCCAGGGTGTTTTGCCTTCTCATGATGTGTCCAAAGTATGGCAGTCTCTGCTTTGCCATATTTGCTTCCAGGGAATGCTCTGGCTTGATTTGATCTAGGACCTACATGTTCATATTTCTCAAGGATACTCTCAAGAGCTCTCCTCAAGTACCATGTTTCAAATGCATCCATTTCCTTCCTGCCTGCTTTATTCACTGTCCATTTTTCACACCCATAGGTAGAGTTTGGGGATACAATAGCGTGAATGGTCTTGGGCTTGGTCTCCACAGAAATGTCCTTACACTTAATGATCTTTTCTAGTTCCTTCGTTGAAGTAATCTTTTACTGCCAATTTTCTGTACAAGATGGAGAGGTGCCACCTTGTCCTTTACTCCTGGAAGAAACATATCTTAGGCACTGCACAGTTCTGTCCTTCATTATCTCATCACACCCACATGTTTCCTGAAGAGGCTACCTCACTCCACAGAGCATTAGCATGGCCCTATGAAAAGCATTGACTCAGATCTCACGTTACATCTGAGCAGGAAATGCTTTGGTTAGGAACAACCATGCTAGCCATCCTAAGGGATTCGTGGCAACCCTGGGATTCTTTTAATGAGGAGAAAATGCATGTTCAAGCAATAAAACATACCGCCCCAATTTATATCTGCTTTATGCCCATCTAATTGCTGTGCCTTGAACTTTGGTGACTGTGCTGAGAACATGCCCAGTTTGTTTCTCTCTTTCACCGTCCCCGATTGCTGCACTGTGCTATAAAATATTCCACCAAGTGCACAGTTTTGTAGGAAATTATCCCTAACGTATACCTTTTTGTACATACTTTTGGAGCTGGTGACTGAATTGCAGAATTTGAAAGGCACACTTTGAAGTATAACTGTGTTCCAAGCTGCCTATTAGACCTAATGAGCGGACCTGATTTAAAAGTTCACCAAACCACTTTCTCCTAATCAGTGGCAGGGCCGTCTTAACAGCATGATGGGCCCCGGGCAAAGCAGTGTACTGGGGCCCCTACAACAACTGCAACTACTGTTAATTTTGGAAGTTTTCCAATTTTCCAAGGGTTAACATACACAGATTAGTATGGGGCCCACGGGCAAGTGCCCATCAGGCCCATGCGTTAAGACAGCCCTGATCTGTGGTTAGTTTTCATGGTAGAAAAATCGAATGTGCTTTGCTTTAGACCAGGGCTGGGGAAGTTCTGGGGAAGGAGAGGGCACACTGGCCACCCAAGAAGGAAGTAGGCCCCACCACTGTGGGAAATGGAGCTGCTGCCTAGGAATGTGCCAAGACTCTCCAGCTGGCACCTGCCCATTGGACTTCTTCCAGGGGCCAAGCCTAGAAGTGAGCCAAGCCCAGAAGAAATCCACGAGCATTTGCAGACACACAATTGTGTGACTGGAAACCTTCCCCAGCCACCATTCCCAGGGACTAAGCTACTTTCTTCCTCACTGCTGCCAACAGCAGCAGCATACTGGGAAAAGGACCACAGTGAGTGGCCACATTGACTATCATTCCCATGGAATGGTACCAGCAATCTTGACTGACTACCAGCAACCTTCTTCCCTGCTTGCTGCCACTGCTGGCAGTGGCAGGCAGGGAAGAATGGCGCTGCTTGAGCAGCACGCGGACTCAGTTTCCGGGGAGTGCCCCTGAACCCAGGGCAAGCTCAGCAGGGACTCAGACTCCAGTCTGCTGCAACGTGGACCAGAGTCTGGGAAGCCGAAAGCCAGGGAATCCGGCAGAGTTTCCACCCAAAGTGGATCCCTCTTGCTGCCCAAACCCCACCTTGATTCTGCTGGGGAGACAAGGAGCACGGGGTGTGTGAACTTTGCTTTGCAGCAGAACTGGTGCTGCGAGTGGGAAGGAGGGCTGCTTTGGGCGCTCACTCACACGGGCCACTGGCTGCAGCTCAGAGATTCAGAATTGGAATGTGAAGCCGATTGGAGCAGAACTGGGGAGGATGGGACAATCTGCGGCACTGAGATGAAGGAGGTGGATGTGCTTACCTTGAGGAAGGGCAGGTAGCTCTTGGGAAGAACCAAGATGGACAGTGTGTGGGAGAGGACTTTGGGAATGGGAGGTTCTCACATGGATATCAGGTACTGCTGGTTCTTGGCCCCCTGACGAGGCATCAGCAAGACAGATGACCCGACTGAATGGACAGTGTGTGGAGAGGAGGTGCACTCACTTCCCATGAGTCCCCCTCTCCAAAAGGATGGGGCCCAGGCATGTTCATATGGAGAGTTCCTGGAGGTAACACTAGGTTGGGTTTGACAAACTGCTCTGTGAATGGTCAGAGATTCGTTCTTGGGGATTTGTGCTTGGGAGCAATAAAGAACATTTTGCAAGGAGCATGGTCTGTGATTTTGACTGCTGGAAGGAGGACCCTTGGCTCACAACAACCCAAACAGCTATTTGGCAGACAAACCTGCCTTTTCGTTGGGGGTCACTTTAACATCAGCTGCTGCTCTATACAAGCAGATCCATAGGAACCATCCCTGCTTGGTTGTCCATTGCTTGAGCATTGTTGTGCTACCTGGAGATGAAAATTCTGCTCCCATTCTGAGAAAACAGAGCATGCAAAGGGGCTTTCCCTGGGCCCTCATCTCTAAGCAGGAGAGGCACATAAACATGGTGATCCTTTGCTCGTTTAGACAAAGAGGGCAAAAGCACTTCTTTGCCATGAGACAATAAAGGCCAAGGCGCTCTTTATTTCAAAGACATCACTAATGGCTATGCGGTGATTGTGTGTGTGTTTTGGGGGCATGGGGGAACGGGGCATTGAACGTTCCCCTCTGTGCTGCATTGTGTAGCTTGTGACATGCAAGCTACACAATGCTTTCCCCTTCCTCCCTTTGGCCACCATGCTCCACCTGCATGCACAGCCAAAACTCTCCTCCCTTCTTCTGCTGTTTTTTAAATGCTATTCCATGACACCGTTACCACCGCTCTGTTCCTGAAGAGTGTAGCATCTGCACGCATCTGAATGCCACCCTGTTCAGCTTTCCTCCTGCCATATGGCATCGCTGGTTGACTCACTTCCTGCAGACACCTGCTCTAAGGGCTCCCTCATTGCTCATGCTAATTTTACACCAATGAGTGAATGACACATCATGGCTGAACATTCAAATGCAACTGAGAGGAGCTCCGTGAGGGATGGGAGCTGCAGAGGATGAGGTCTTCTTTGGAGACCGAGGCTTTGGTGGAATTGAGGCCGTTCATGACAAGCTCTGTTCAGGGTACCTTCACGCCACCCTTGAAAATGGTGTTCTGTTTGCTAAAATGCAGCAGCTTCAGCCATTTTAGGGATAGGTGAAAAATTGACTCTGCCAAGGTGTGGTGTGTTTTGCATGGATTTTTGCCATTTTTCCTCCTGAGTCTTTCAGGAAGCTGAGGCGGCGCTGTGTTCCAATATCCACATTACTCTGAGATTTCCAATCCATCTTGTCTTGGACTGGAAAATGTGGAAAAATTTACAGCTCACAGAATCGTGGAATTGAAAGGAATCACTTAAGCCAACATGGCTAGTCCCTGACTCAGTGCAGAAATCCAGTTAAAACATCTCAGATGGCTATCCAGTCCTGCTTAAATACCTCCAGTCCCAGAACCTCTGAGATAGTTGTTCCATTGTCTGAAAGCTAAGGAGTTTTTTTGTTCAGAAGTTCAGTTGAATTCTGCCTTCCTGTAACTTAAGCCCATTGGTTTGTGTTCTGTGGACTCACATTATAAAGAGCAGGATTTTAGCCATAAAAAATACCTCAGTGGTTCAAGTTGTGGGGATATATACAGGTAAACACATGCACAAAATGCATATATTAATATGCATTATGAAAAATGCAGGAGAAAAATGCAACTTCCCATGTGAGTTTCTGTTCTGAACTGCTACCTTTTGCAGAAATGGGCTGAAATGAGCTTGATTTAGAAAAAAAAAAAAAAAAATCAACCATCTTGCAGGGAGTGAGATTGGGAGATCAATCCATCTCTTATCTTCAAAGCTGGAAAGTAAAAATATTGTGAACCTAAGATTTTAGTATTGCTTGGATTATCATATGGAGGTGCGAGTTTTGGTGTTTATTAGAAGCAAATTTGCTAATCCTCTTTCTGCCCAAGGACTGAATTCCTTTTCAGATGCTCTTGTGGGCATAATTCCAGGACTGAGCAGGACCAAAGGGATAGAACTGAAGGTCATGGGGGTGAGGCCGGAATGCAAAAAAAAAAAAAAAAAAAATATCAGGATATTTTGGGTTTAAGCTCTTACTGCCAGGAAGTAAGCCTTCAGAGGGGCAGCTTGACCTTTCAGACTGATAAAGGTGCATGCACAGAAGTGGAGAAATGTGGAAGGGGGGAAGGGAGTAGGGCCAGGAAAATGGGCATGGCTTTCTAGGGACCCAGAGAAGGCTGGATTTGGCCCCAGGGCCTCAGGGTCTACACATTTAGAGTCCAGCATACAATCCATCTTGTTCCTGCCTAGTTTCTGGAAAGTCTTACTGATTAACTCAGTATTAGTGTCATATTCTTTGGTCAGATTAGGATGGCTACTTAGTTTCAAGCCAAAAAGAGGACAAAAGGGGATGCATATATTTGTGCATGCAAATATATGTATAGAATTAGTATAATTTAAATAGAGATTCAATACAACTCACCATAGTGGGTAAATCTTGACCAGAAGCCAGGAGATTGCTGAGCAACTGGTTGACTGAAGGAAGAACTGGGGGCAGGGAAAATGGGTTTGACCTTTTGGGGAGCCCTAGAGGGCCTGTTTGGGGCACTGGAAGGGTTATCCACCCCGACTTAAAGATTTCCTCTGTCTCATTCCTCATTCAAAGCAGCAAATAAGTCAGTCAGCAAACCAACACTTAAGCATAAGAACATTAATATTCAGAAGATGTACCTCCAAAAATGCAACTTAAGCATTCACAGCATAAAACCAGAACAGCGTAGCCTCCACAAATGATTTTGTGTTTAAGGGGTGCATTACAGGGATGCTTTGTTAAGCCCATTGCAAACTGACTAAAGAAATTGCTCTCCTCTCAGTTTGGCCCAGAGGCAAACTGGAGCCCTGGATCTTTCATACGAAGAACCTTATGAATCTTTCATATGAAGTCCTGAAAGTCTGGAAGGCCATCTGCCCCACTGTGTTGCTGTCCCAGGACACTTGCTTAAAGGGGGGAGGGGGTCATGATATCTGCTGCATCTGATCCCCCACCATGAATTAGCAGCTTCTCGCCCACCTGTGCTTCACCTACTGCTGCTCAGCCCTGAATCTTTCTGCTCAAGGTTTCTTTCTGAAATCAGTTCCCCTCCTTTCCCCTTCTATGCACCTGATTTTACAAATCAGGATGTTCTTAGGAGGCTGGTTTTTTGTTTTTGTTTTTTTTCAAGAGACACCTGTATGCACACACAGACTTCGGAGCAGATCTGTACAAACACATGCAAATTTCTGCACTGTTTGTTTTGTGGAACTCAGCCTTGGACCTATGTCATACCTAACAAAGCCCCTGGTTCAGCCTTTTCCTAACTAAAATCGATGGGGTTTACACTACTGCATCGCAGGCTATTTATGGTCCATTTTCATCCTAGATGGCCTTTGGACTGATGACGATATTTGTATATCCGGTACAGTTTGTGCATCATGGCTCTGTACCTCTTATATTTTCTCCAAATCAAAATGTTTCAGCATTACGCTTGTTGCAATATATGGAAATGATGCTTCATTTATGAAATGTGAAATTGGAAACATCTTTGGGAGAAAAGACAGAGATCTTGTAAAAAAAGTCATTATTTGTAACGGAAATTGACTGAAGCTTTGTTTCTCACCCTGTATCTGAAAGTGCTCTCATAAATTCTTGTACTTCAGGTTACACTGTTGACAGCTTGCTCAAGAAATAAATGAGATTTCCAAACATTCATTAGCTCACAAGTTTCAGACAAAACACTGATACAGCACCACTGCACATGAGTTTCTAACTGAAAACAATGAGGCAAGCCCCACCTGTTTTTTGTTTTAAGCAAGAGAAATATGCTGTCATTGCCTTGAACTGAGAGTACAGCTTCAAATGCATTCCCAAAACTGATTAGGTTGTTCATGGTGAAATCAAACCTGCGGAATGCCTAGAATGGATTAAGAAATTATATTCGACAGGTCAAGTGCTTGAAGTGGCTATAAAGAGTGCAAATTCTTGCACTGAGGGACTGGGATTGATGTAGACGTAACATGATGTGAACAGAAGTAGTTTTGCCCATCCACTCCACCATCCAATCATCCATCCCAGAATTCTGCTCATTTCTGTCCTGCAATTGCTTTGCACTCTGAAAATCCTTTCTGGAGGGTCTTCCCAACACCCCAGAGCAGATCTACAGAAGTTGCAAGGGATGTGGAGGAGGAATGGTAATTACCCTGGAGCCCAGCAGTGATCTGCATACTGACGAAGAAGCTCATGCTTCTCTCGTAGAAGGCAGTGGGCCCCAGCAACATCATGTAACAAGAGTGCTCTGAATCCAAGATACTTGAAGCGAGGACCACCAAGAATGGACCAGAGATACATTCCTGAACCTTGTTCCAATTATGTCCCAGCCAATCTATCTATAAGGGCTTCATAATTCATGGAATCAGCATGAGCTCTTGAAGAGATGAATATAGGAAGGCCGCTTACACCTCTCATTTAACTTGGAGTCATGTATTTAGTAGGTGGTTGGTGTTGTGGACCTTAGGTCCCTTCCAGCACCACTATTGTTTGCATGCTTTTGACATGCATAAATGCCAATTCAGAAATAAATCCTATAAATCCAAGACTTCCCGCCTTGACTTCTGTAACTCGCTGTACGTGGGGCTACCCTTGAAGACGGTCCAGATACTTCAATTGGTTCAAAATAGAGCTGCCAGGTTGCTGATGGGGACTGGGCGTTATGTTCACATGACTCCAGTCCTCCGTCAGCTTCACTGGCTTCCCATTGAAGTCCGGGCCCAATTCAGGGTGTTGGTGATGACCTATAAAGCCCTAAACGGCTTGGGTCCTGGTTACCTGAGGGAGCACTTACGTCCATATATGCCCGCCCGCCCCTTGAGATCTGAGGGAGAGGCCCTTCTCCAGGAACCCTCCGTGAAAGAAATTAGGAGGGTGGGTACTCGGAGGAGGGCTTTCTCAGCGGTGGCGCCCAATCTATGGAATGTGCTCCCCAGAGAGGTCCGCCTTGTGCTGTCATTATTTGTTTTTCGGCACCAGGCAAAGACCTTTTTATTCAAACGTCATTTTAATTGCTAATATTATTTGCTTACTTCGGCCATGGCGACTTATTTTATAATGTTAATGTGTTTTATATTTTTAGTGTTTTATATTTTAACTGATGTTTGTAAGCCGCCCCGAGGCTTCGGCGAATGGGGCAGCATAGAAATTTTAATAATAATAATAATAATAATAATAATAATAATAATAATAATAATATAAATAGGGATCCAATATATTTCATCATAGTGGGGATGACTAGGCAGGTGACCCCTTCTGTGCTCAGGTCCATGTGCTACATGTAGATTGATGAATTCAAGGCCCAGTTCTCTTTTCTGGGGCTTCTTTATCTTCAAACTGGACTCGGACATGGCAATCCTTCTAAGAGAAGACACTTTCAAAGGAACAGGAGGGTCATTCTGGCTTTGGACGCATGATATGCATGCTTGCAAATACGTACTTGGACTCATGATGCACATGCTTTGTCACACACAGTCTATGGTTTTAGCTTAAAAACAAACACCACCAACAAGCAGGGTGCTAAAAAGTCCAACATACAGGGCCCAAAATGCAATAAGCCATGTTTAGTCCATTTGCATCTGAGGTCTTAAAATAGAGAAAGAAGAAAAGGGACAACTGTGCCTGTGATGAAACAGCTAATCACACCAGCCCACATACAATGTTCAATATATCTTAGATTGTCTGGTCTCAATGACTCAAAGTAGCTATGGAAGCTTTCTTATTTTAATACCTTCATTTCAAGAGAATACACACCTTAACTGTTATGTAAACAACTTTAAAAAAAAAACAGAACAATTATGCTTAATTAAAATGGATCATCTTCACAAGTGGTTAATATTAATTACCAAAATTTCAGGGTGAACCAGTGTGGCGTAGTGGTTCGAGTGTAGGAATGGGAGTCAGGTGATCTTGGTTCAGGTCCTCACTCAACTGTGGAGCTCATAGGGTGACTGGGCCAGTTTCAGGCTCTCAGCCTGACCTAACTCCAAGACTTATTGTTGAGAGGATAAAATGGAGATGCAGAGAAACTTGTGAGCTACCTTGAGTTCCTTGCAGGAGGAAGAAAGGTGGGGTAAATATGGCATATGGTGAAGGTGATGCTATCTTCTCAATTCAGCATATGGGCCATGCATACATGCAAGCCACATAGGCTGGGTTATATGGGGTCGTCAGGTGCATAAAAGCTAAGCATTATTGCATGTGTATTAATAAAAGGGAAGGTGATCAAACCTTCAGATGATTTTATGCTATTTGGGATGGAAGGGGGTAGTCCTGGAAGAGGGGAAAAATAGAAGAAGAAGTAAAGAAGAAGAACTGAATAATTAATTTTTATGTAGCCAAGCTCCTGGTGGAGGGATGCACTAGATGTATTTATAGTTTTTTCCCTTTTTTCTTTTTTCTATGTAATTTTGTTGTTACTGATGCATTTTTGTATTTGTGTTGATGCATTATAGCACTGGATTGCAGATTGTCAAATAAAAATTTAAACATTAGAAAAGGTAAGTGGATGCTTAAAAGTATGATTGCCAACTGACATAGCATGTAGCAAGAACTCTGCTGGTGCGGTATCAGCTTTCCCCCATGCATTGGCCTTGCAGGCTGGGAATGATGGAAATGGAAGTCTTACACCTCTGGAAGGCACTGATATGAAGCCCGTCCTGGATTCTCCAATGCATCACAGAGAGTGTAATTTTCAACTCATCTCAAACCAGCAGGTCAATTTAGCATCTAATGGAAACAGAAGTATTACATTCCGAAAATTCAGCTGTAGACAGGTTCCCCATATTGACCCCAATGGCAGCTCCTTTTCTTTGGGGGAAGGCAGGAGTGTTAGTGGAGTGGTTTATCAACTCTGGACTTTTGTCCATCCTTTTCAGGAGCTGTTCACAGTGCTGCCCTCCAGCTTCAAAATAGCTTCAGCACCATGGATAGCTCCTTTAAAGCAGAAGTGGAGACACTGCCCCACAAATGTTGGAGATACCAGCCTCATTGATGGATATCGGGGTTGGGGTTAGCCCACCCTGCCTGAGCACCCCACCTTTGTATTTGAAAAGCAGAAAGATCAGATACATGGGATTTTGTTGTTCAATCGCAAAGTCATGTCTGACTCCTTGCGGCCCCATGGACAACATTCCTCCAAGTTCTCCTGTCCTCCACCATCCCTCAAAAGGCAGCAATCCATGAAGGGAGATACATGAAATGCTATCATGCAAGTCACAGCATTTATCCAGTTTGTCCCTTAGACAGGAGGTCAGCACCTTTCCCTGTCCATAGGACCAAATCTGATTACATGCATTCTCTTGGGGCCCATTTTCCAGTGGTGGGCGGGTTCAAAGGCCAAAGAGGTGAGGCCCTAAATGCAAAGCTAGCAAAGAAAGCAACAAACTGCCTGGCGTATTTTAACTTCAAGCTAGCGGTAGGCTGGATTTAAAAGCAAACAAGCAAACCTCTGTTTGTTTTTGAGCATTCTTCAAAAAGAAATTGCAATGGAACATTATGGGAAGTGGTGAAAATTTTAGAGAAATACCTCAGTGTGTGCTTACTTTATTTTATGGAGGTGGATGTGGGGGTAGAGGCATTCTTTATTTTACAAATGTTATCCTGTTAGACCCTTGCAGCTGCTTGTGCCTCCTAGAGAATTTAACTAGGACTTTCCTCCCATGGGGCCTTCCCCTCCCCTCCCCCTTCCCCCCCTCCTCCCCCCCCTCACCAAAATGACTTCTGAAAACAACAACATCAACACTACTTTGCTAAACTTTTCTAGTCAAGCCATCCAGTGCTCTTCAGAAAGCTCAGGTAACCAGGGAAGTTGGATGGAGTATGGATGTGGTACTTGGTGGAACATGACAACAAGATCAATTGTGAGAGAAACCCATCTTCATCCATTAATGTTCTCCCTGGCAGAATCAGGACTGGGCCTCTCCTCAGAGTTGAGGTGGGGGCAGAGCAGTGCAACATGCAGCTTGCCCTGTGCCCCCTAAGGCCGCCTCCTGCCCTCCAACGAAATGAGAGGTGTGGCTAGTGAAGAAGGAAGACCCACTGGCCATCTGGCTGACATTTGCACACAGAATGGGATGCAGCATGTCCTGAGCCAGTCCAGGGCAGAATACACACAGTCCTTGGAATTTCCTCATTCTAGCAGGGTCATTAAGCTGATACGACTGTCTGGGCTACTTTTAATCATTAAAACATGATAAATAGACTGAATTAACTAAAGGCCATTGTCTGTCTCAGTCACAGCACTCCTTCATCCTTATCCAGAGCAAACCTCTTTCTGCCTTCTGGTCAAGCTCAAGCCTTCTGACCACAGACAAGCTGCGCCATGTCCCTCATGTTTATACTCTGTGCACAGTCACCAGAAAACCCAATTAAAATTGCTTGAACTGGAAGAGATCATTCTTTGCTTTTCCCCCTCTCCTGCTGGCACGCAGGGAGTGTTTCACTCTGCTTTGCAATTCTCTGTCTCCTTGGAAAGCCCCTGCTTGCATACCAATCAGGGAACAGCCTCTGCCAACCCAAAACTGCCTTGGGGCAGTGTAAGGAAAATATTTTGCATCAGGCAGGGCCTTTGGGAAGTATAAGATCTACTGAAGCAGCCTATTCCATGTAATAAAGGCATCCCCTTTTCAGGGAATAGAATGCTCCTTGGCCATCCTGAAAGCACTTTGCATATTCTGCTGGGAATACCAGGAGACAAAAAAGTGTAGAATGGGTCTTCGTGCATTTCAGAAGCTAGTTTCCGGGTGCCACTGCTTGCGTCCGATGCCCTTAGCAGCCAGGTGATGGCATATGCGAGAATTTGTTCTGGTTGGCATTGCAA
>NW_025335941.1:58787384-58793691 GCF_004798865.1 Varanus komodoensis | reverse complement strand
ATAATAATAATAATAATAATAATAATAATAATAATTAGAAAGAGTCCAGTGGAGGGCAACAAAAATGATCCAGGGTTTGGAAGCACTGCCCTATGAGGAGAGACTGAGGGAACTGGGCATGTTCAGCCTTGAGAAGGGAAGACTGAGGGGGGACATGATGTCCCTCTAGAAGTACCTCAAAGGCTGTCACAAAGAGGAAGGTCAAGATCTGCTCTTGCTGATGCCAGAGTGTAGGACACGGAATAATCAGCTCAAGTTGTGACAACCCAGATTCAGGCTGGGCATCAGGAAAAGCTTCCTCACTGTCAGAGCAATAGGGCAGTAGAACCAGCCGCCTAGAGAGGTGCTGGGCTCTCCCACACTAGGGACATTCAAAAAGAAACTGGACAGCCATCTGAGTGGGATGGTGTAACATGGTGTCCTGCAACAGCAGGGGGTTGCACCCGATGGCCTTCATGGCCCTTCCAACTCTGTGAGGCTATGATGCTATGGAGTGTGCTGAGAGGTGGGCCCCTCAGTTGTGCACATGGAAGGGAGCCGGTTCCTGTCCTTTTGGTTTAGGTAGCACAGTATCTTAGACCAGTTTAGATATGGGGGAGGGCCTTCTTGGAAGCCACTCCAGGCTTTGGACTTCCCACAGGATTCCTTCTGTGCCTGCCTTGATGGCTTGTGCAGCTATTTGATGACTGCATGCTTCCTATCGCATGCAAGAATCCTCTCAGCCAACACTTTCATACTGATGCCAATTTCTCACTGCCCAGAATCAAAGAAAAAGTGATCCATCTGAGGAGATGACACATAAACATCAATGTTTGCCATACAGAGCCATTGAATTCTGAAACACAATTCATATTTCATGCTGGTGCCCTTCCTTAATTTCTAATTTCTTTTCAGGGGAATAGATTGGCATCCGACCACAGGCGTCATCAGCACCTGAGATGTAGTTATCTCAGGCAGGACACAGTGGTTAGAAGAACATGTTTGGTCAATAGACATTTCTAAAATTAGGACAGCTCTGAGGAAAATCTTAAGTGTCACGCCCCTTCTGAGCCTACTGTTCTGGTACGATGGAAGTAAAAAGGGAGAAGAATTAGCCCATAAATACCAATTGTCAGGAGAAAGCTGCTATTGCTTCAGGATGGTATTGAGCAAGCTAGAGCTGAATGCCTTCAAGTCTGAACAATAATTGGGTTAGGGTTTGAAATATCTCCTGAAAAACAAGATGACTCAGTGAATATGCTGTTTCTTTTCACTCATTCACGTGTGCTTATTTATTTGATCCTATCTTTTTTACTATTGTTTTATTGTAAGCCTTCCTGAGACGCTAGTGGGGAATGGGATAGCAAAGCTTTTAACAAACAAATAAATAAACAAATACCAGGAAAAATAGCACTCAATGCAGCTTACAATCCAGAGTAAAACCTGATGGGCAGCACAGCCCCTATGGCTCCTAGATGCTGCCTTGCTGTCCGCAGGAATTTTTCAGAGACTCAGCTACAAGGTTGGATACATTCCTGCGTATCTGAGCTTGGACCTCTCTGCAAGCACTCCCCCTCTGCAACCAGTGTGGAAAGAACTGTGCCAGTGGCTTCTCTGAGGTTGGAAAAGTAACCCTGGGGAAGGGATTTTGGGGTGTTAAAGGGAGTGTGAAGGAGAGGTGAAAAGCTGCCAATGTACAAAGTATCCTGGTGGAATCTTTGCCTCTTTTCCTCACACTTCAAGATGAGATGCTTACATGGCAGAAATCAACCCTCTAAGAGTTTTGCAGGGCAGCAGTTATTGTAATCTGCTGAATTTGGAGGGTTAAGAGCATCTGGATTGGATTGCACCCCAGACTCAGTACAACAAAATGCACCATCTGGTTGGCTTGCATTAAAACACAATTGAAGACACAACAATAACAAGAATGTATGATCATCCAACCCAACAGGCTGGCTTACATGCTAAAGGACTGCTTGAATAAAGCTTGGTTCTGGCACTATTGTTTCCTTGACTCATCAGTAACATCACCACTTCTTCCTGCTTTGTTCTTTTCCCTTCCTGGATTAGTCATTTCTGTTATCCCAGACAATCAGGAATCACACAGTGAATGGGATAATGCCATGTTGCCAACACAGGCAAAGTCTATATGCTGATGTCACTAGGTCAACCTGAACTCCACTTGAGTTCAGGTTGGACAAATGAGGAGACATCCTATGGATCAAGAGAAAACTCTTCTGAGAATGGGCTGTTACGGTGCAGCAGTGCAGAAGATGTCTGCTGTGACTATGAGGCAGCATACATATGCAACAAACAAACACACAAATAATACTGTGTTGATAGTTGGAGTGGACAAACCCATCTATTTCAGTCTGTTGAGTTCTCATGTTCATTCATAGGTCCATTCTCTTTCAGCATTAATTTGTGATTTTTTAAAAAGACATTGTATCTTTAAATAAATCTAAGAATGTATTTTCTTATAGAATAGACATTTGCAAGTGTATTTTATTGCAAAACTCCATTTTATCCTAACACAATGCAGCTCTAAATGCATTTTTTTTTAGCCAAACTGAACTCAGCCCACATAGCTGCTGAAGAAGTACTGTGGCGATAGATCTCTCTTTCAGAGTACCCCTTTTACTCTTCTCCAAGCAGTATCCTTGGAGTAAAAGGGTTATTCTGGATGATAGAGAGAAGGAGAAGGCTAGATCTGATTGAAAGATCTTCCCCTTCATAATCTGCCTTATAACTTAGCTAGAAAGGTTTAAGCGTGTTTGAAAACAGAGGAAAAAAGCCAAGATGGATGGAATTTGATCAATCTCTTACATCCATGTCTTGTGGATTGCCAGGCATTTTGGATCCTTCATCTACCCCTGAGCTCTGAGCCCCCTGAGATCGGCAGCAGAGGCCCTCCTCTGGGAACCCTCTGTAAAAGACATTAGGAGGTTAAGTACCCGGAGGAGGGTCTTCTCCACGGTGGTGCCCCACCTATGGAATGCGCTCCCCAGAGAGGTCCGCCTGGCACCGTCGTTATTTGTATTTCGGTGCCAGGCTAAGACCTTTTTATTTAAACAATATTTTAACAATTTTTAATATCTATAGGTTTTTAATATGCAGCCAGGGTGAATCTGGATTTTATGTATACCATTTGTTTTGGGTTTATTTATTGTATGTAAGCCATCCTGAGGCTCATGCGAATAGGACAGCATACAAAAATTATAAATAAATTAATACTCACTGGTTTATTATTATTGCCATTATTTTAGGGATCAAGGAGAACTGTATTTCTGCTTGCAAATGTGTATTAGAGCTATCCTCAACAAAGTAAATAAAAACCTAATTCATAAGCTTGCAGAATCCACCCTCCTCTGCAAAAGATAGTCCATTGTGGAATCTGCAGGTTTCATAGACATCCAAGCTCATCTGGATCCAGGGTTCCTCTTACAAAGGAGATTGTGATTGCCTTGAGTTTACAAGAGCTGAGTGAGGCTGCCAGGGACATGACATTTTGGATGTTTCATTCATTGGGTTGCAACTCTGTGCCAGAGTTGACTTGCTGGCACAGAGCAACAACAATGGCCTCAACTCTGCCTAGCCTGCCCAGCTCTTTCTGCAGGTCTTTGAAGAGACAGAGAAATCCAAGACCAGGGACCTTGTTCTAACCAGCATCAATCCACATGGGATGCCTGAAACCCTCTGAACTTGGAGGTTTAGGAACCTCCTCTGCGAGGAGGGAGAAGCATGGAGGCAAGGGTTACCTCCATGTCCCTCCTGCCCTGCAAAACACTTTTACATCCAATTTTGACCCTCTCAGGGTCATGCCTTAGAGCAAGAGGGAAGAAAACTGAGGGCACTTATCCCCTTCCTCCCGGCCCCCTCCAGTACACCCCAAAACTCATGTGACCACAGAGGCACCGCTGGCATAATTCTTTCCACTCTGAGCTCAGAAACCTAGCCATGGGGTTGCAACACCTCTCTGACCCTGCAGCTGGGTCTCCAAGAATTCCTATGGCTGTCTATATCCTGCCCCGCAGCTGTGAGCTTGTGTGTTAGAAGTCTTGACTTAAGATGATGCCGGATGTTTCATGTGCTTGTATTTGTGCATGTAGGAGCTTTGTATTTCATATTGCCATGATGATATTTTAATGAGCCAAGGAAGACAAATCTTATCTAAGAGAGTGATTCCCAAAATAAAAATGCTATATGACCTTATCGAGGGCAGATAAACTAATCTCACAGTAAGATGGCATCTGGCTTTAGGATGACTTTAAATATATTTAACGCCAGGGTTTGCTTACATACAGCTCAGGTATTTTCAGAAAACCTCCAAACCAGAGCACATGTCACTGTTTCACATCGCAGTTAGAGCTGTTTCTGGCATTGGTGGCAGAGAGGTCTTCATTTAAAAACAACAACAGCAACACAAACCTATAAATCTGACAGGCAACTGATCACAATGCTAGCTGCATGCTAGCCTTAGGAAGTCCACAACCAGGACTCATCTTCATCAGCCCTATCGAGTGACCATCTCTACTCTTCTGAAGTGTGCTATAAAAATGTTGCCAAGCCAGGATGAGAGGACAGTATCAAAAGAAGCAAAACCCTTCATTTCTCTGTGGAGGATCAAACTGCCAGTGGGTACTAGTCCTGATGGTTATGAATCCCCTCCGGCATCAGAGGCAGTGTACTGAGCAGCAAGAGGAGAAGAGCGTTTCAGTCCCCATGCAGGCAGGTTGGCTTCTGTGGAAACGGCTTGTGGAAGTAGGTGGGCCTTTGCTCTGATCTGGCATGGCTCTTCTGATGAGTGCACTGACTAACTAGGGCATTCTGGGAATTACAGGCATGTTCTCTGTCCAACTAAACATAGGCTTGCAACTTAACTCAGCTCATCTAAGTCAGTTAAATATGTCTCCTCCCTCCAAGTATATGAACTCTGACCTTCCAGGACCATCTGTTCCATGCATCAAAATTGTGTGCCCTGCCTTATTATTCCCCTAGCTGGCAAGAACAATAACACCAACAATAATAAGCACAATAGCCAGCATAGTCTGTTGGCAAAATGCACCTACTATTTATTTCCACGGTGTGCGGGAATATGATCTATATTCCGTAATGTCGTTATGAGAGTTTGTCAACTGTTTGGTGCAAGGCAATACTTCTCTATAAAACCTCCACAGACTGGTTAAAACAACAATAGTTGATACAGCAAGCTGAATTTCAGGGAGCATATTTCACAATTATGGCATCCTCAGAGTGTTTTAAAAGTGGCAACCTAAATCATAAAAAGTAAGGAAGATAAATGCGACGCTCCTAATGCTGTTCTCACAGCAAAATCAAGACACATGTGTCGTATTTAAAAGATAAAAGTTCATTTAAACAAATCCATACACACAACAGCGACAGCAGAAAACAATGTTCTGATTTTAACTAAATCAAGTTAGAGTTGCGAAAGGTGCAAAACATCAAGGATGTAAAAGGTGCAGCACCGAAGGTCTTGCGGAGTGGTATCAAAACCCTTGCTGCTGTGGCTGCCAAGCAGAAAAATAAGCCCTAGGAAGAGAAAGGTAGGCCCTGGTTTTTATTGTCCTTGTCTTAGTTGCTTCAGAAATGTCAGACTTCTGCAGATGAAGCTCACAGTCCAAGGTGGTGGTTTGGAACTTATGGATGTGCAGTTAAGGAGAGGGACACGAGGGTTGTCTCTGCGTTTTCTCTGTGCTACAGAAGACACAGATGGGTGATTTCGGTAATCTCTGTCTTTTGGCCCTGCTTGTTAGGATGAAGGGCTGAAGCCCCTGCCTCACTCATCCCCTCTCTATGCCTAAAATGTCCCCCCAGCACCTGCTGCAGTGAGGCCAGCAACTTCGGAGCTGCAGGTGGTGTGGGGAGAATCATGCAGAGGGAGGCCGCTCTTTAGCCAGAATGTTTCCAAGGTTGGAGCTGGAATTTTGACCCATCCCAGGGCCACCTAGATAGCATCAGGGGCAACCAGAGTGTGCCTTGATTTTTTTTTTTAATATTCTGTTTTATTATATTGTGTTTTGGTGGTCTGATTTTCTGTATCACCAAGAGAACTTTGGCGAATAGAATGCATAAAAATAAAATGGACGTACATTGCACGTGAAGGAAATGACCAGGCTCATGCCACAGAGACTTTGCTCCTGCAGCATCTTAGGAAGCAATGCTTGATGGTTTCTGCTGGATTCTGGGGATGCTCCGGGGTCGAGGCTTCTATGGCAGGAACCAGAGAGCCCATTCCTGGAGGGCTTCTGCAGCCTCCTGGTACTCTGAAGCACCCCTTGATGCTGCGACATGGAACAGAGAGCCAGTG
>NW_025335941.1:58780978-58787284 GCF_004798865.1 Varanus komodoensis | reverse complement strand
TGAATTGGGCCCGGGCTTCAATGGGAAGCCAGTGAAGCTGATGGAGGACTGGAGTCATGTGAGCATAACGCTCCGTCCCCGTCAGCATTTACCTGCATCTTTCTTAAATCTTGGTGCCCAGGAGAGTGGAATCATCTAAGGGTGATGGGACATCCTTTTGGAATACACCATTTTGTCCTGCAACAGAAATGAATGAAAGTTGAACAGTTGGGGTGAGTGCCCAGAACATATGCTACTGTCTAGAGCTGGGTCCCCTCCTTCCTTTCAAACAAGTGTGGGTTTGGGTTTTTGGGTTTGGTTTGGTAACATGCACTATATGTTAGAAAAAACAGTTCATTTCTAACATACAGTCAGAAAACTAATAGCCAAAGAGCAAGACCGAAACTAGAAACCATTTCCAAGTCTTTCTTAGCAACCCTGGGCTCCATGCCTGTGGGTATGCCCTCTGGAGAAGGTCTACCCTCCTAGGTCTACGCAGGCCCTCTAGTTGGCTATTCCTTCTCTCCAGATGCCATGTCATGGAGTCAGGGACCAGAGTGGGCTCCTCTTGCTCCTTTCCCATGTCCCCTCCCTGGATGTCCAAGCCTGTTGGTTCTTAAGGTCTGCCTGGACACCTGGAGACAGCAGCCTTCGTAGAATCATTGAACAGTAGAGTTGGAAGGGGCCATGAAAGCCATTGGTTCCAACCCCCACTGTTTCAGACTACACCAGGTAGAAATGCATCTGTCCAGTCACTGCATGCAGTGAAGCCCCAGCCACTTCTTCTTTCCAAAGTGGTAAGGTCATCGTAACATAAAAAGAGCCGTGATGGATCAGACCAGGTTCATTCTTTTTACATCATGGCCAACCAGCTGCCCACACAGAAAACCAATAGCCCTTGATAGCCTGCTCCTCCACGATCCATTCCAATTTCAAGCAATCTGATTTGGTGACTATCGCTACATCTTGTGGAAGGGGCAAGATCAGAAGTATACAATTGGTAGCAATACTCTCATCTGTGTCTTCCTCCTATGGCACCTCTGTGTTGACTGAACTTCAGAGTCTCCTTACCAATGGTGGGAATGAATGTTTGGACTGATAGGGAAGATTAAATTGCCTTGAACCCCAGCATTTTTATGGGTGAGATCACCCAGGATCCCTGCAGTTTACTTACAGCAGGAAGCCACCGGGTGGTGGTCCTCACAGCCAACTACAAGCTTTAAGAACATATTCAGAGTGTTTTATAGGCTCTGAGTCACATGTTCACAGCAGCAGGGCAGGTGATGATGAAATAAGAGGAACACAGTCAAAAGAATGTGAGAGATCTGCAGAGGAGACTTAAGACAATAGCGTCGATTGTAGGAGGTTGACTTAACCATTTCAGGAAAGCAAGGATTATGGTAGCCTGCAAGTGAGAGTGACTGCAGGCTGCTGAAAACTAACCAGGCAACTTCATCAGCTGTTGCTGATTTAGCAAAAGAATAGAGAAGGATTGACTTCCCTTGCAGCCTCTCAGGCAATCTGCAAGTTCCAATCTCTACAGGTTTGATTGTATAATGCAAAGGAACATGAAAGCAACCTTTTTCTACCAGAATTTATCTGAATTTCGCAACATTTCCCAATCCCACAGTCCTCATTCAAAGAGTTGGTGCTACCCAGGCCCTGGAAAGTTTGCCAAGAATAACCACCCCTTTCATTCCCAGCATCTGCAAAGGATGTGTGAGGAATCTGGGGATGGAAGCTGTTGGGGTCACTGGCTCAGCTGCCTGGTCTCTGGCCAGCTTTGCTGCAGCTGTGAGTCCCAATTCCTGAAGTGCAAGCTCAGCACTCATACAGTGCTCAGCAGGAATCATGCCCTGTGGCGTTCCTCTTCCACTTCATGTGCACCAGCCTTCGTGTGGCTTCACATAGCATAGAAACAGAGCGAGTCAGAAGGGGCCTCCTGGGCCACCTAGTCTGTCCCCTGGCTCCAGCTGGCCCCACTCACGACATGCCCACCATGTGCAAGTTGTGCAACCTTTGTTCCATGAGCATTTGTGGGTTTCCTCTTGGCTTGGGCCACTTTCTAAGTGTGGGCCAAGCATGAGGGAAAGTCCACAAAGACTAGAGGGGCAGATTCTGTGGAGCTTCATCACAACACTCTCTGCTACCTGAGAGGGTTGCTTCAGGGACAAAAGCAAGCATTACTGTAGCCCTCTCCCTGCATCACGGGGCAACTCATCCTGCAGCTTGAAGTATCTGGGATAACCCCCAGCTCACGTCCTATACTGTAATTTGCACATAAGTCATCCTACAAACTAGTCCTTGAAGGACACTATCACAAAGTGTCTAGCCCAGAGGTCAGCAACCTTTAACACTCAAAGAGCCATTTGGACCCATTTCCCACAGAAAAGAAAACACCGGGCGCCTCAAAACCCTTTTGACATCTAAAATGAAGATAACACTGCATATATAGTTTTTTATGCTATGCATAAAAAAATAGTGTTGCATTTATGAAATCAATGAACTGCTGCATAGAAAACAAATTTTTATTTCTACATGCAACACAAACATTTTGAACTCTAAAATAAAGACAATGTTGAAGGTTAATTTCAAATAAAATACTCCATGTCTATCGGAGTCCTCCTCATATTTATGAAATAAAAAGCCAAACTTATATTATCCACTAGCAGCAAACCAAACATGCCACCTGCAGCAAACAAAAAATGTCATCTGCTTCTGTGTGCCTTCATCCTTTTATCACGTGGTGAAATATTGAACAAACATCCAATCCAATAATGTTGCTGGAATTTTTATAAGAATCTTCTTAAAACAAAGAAGTAGATCTATATCTTCATTATGATTTAGCTGTAGCTCTTGTTCAGTCACTAAAAACTCTTATTTTTAATCTTACATTATAAACTGGTACAACTCCTTTCATATGTTTTGAATAGGAGAACAGCTTCCTGCAGAGTCAAAGTCAGTGCTAAGGGGCTCCATGTATTAAACAGCAAACCCCATGAGTGCACCAGCAGTAAAAGCAAATGAATCTACCCACTTACCATTAAATGGTCGGTTTTCTTCAGAAACGTTTCTTTTCTTCGGATTTATCCATGGTTGGAGGGGGGGGGGGGAATCAGCAGATATAAGTGTGTTTAGTGACTGATTAACAGATAAACAGTCAAGAGCTGTGAATTGTGACAGGTCCCAAGTGCAGCTTTTAACATTCAGATGAAGGAGATTACATTGGGACAAAGAGAATCTTTTCAGCAGCGTTTACAGCTTTCGTGTAACATGAGAGCCTGCAGGAAGCTTGTTTAGAAGAGGAATGTAGCGATTTACTTAACTAGGGCTGGGTTCCTGAGCAGAGCTTCGAGCAGATCTGTGGCTGTGCCGTTGTGTGTTTTGAGTGACGGAGCCGCAGCAGAGGGGTTCAAGAGCCACATGCGGCTCCGGAGCCCTGGGTTGCCAACCCCTGGTCTAGCCTGAGGGATCCCTAAATTTCAGCCAACTGCTTTTTACATAAAAAAGCCAAAATGTGCCTGGGGCACAAAAGCACTCCAGAATCTCCATAGGAATAATTCTATGGGGTCCTTTTGTACCCCAACTTATAGACCCAAAACAAAGAAAGAAAGGATTGTTCAATACAGATGATCTTGATTTCTTTTGAAAGCTGAGATTTTGAGACTAAACTTCCAGCAAACAAATTAAAGGCCACAAAGAGAAAGCTTTGATATTATTTTTAAACTGTTGTTATGCAGAGAAAAGTTCAATAAGCCAAGCATTGTTTTGCAGATTTTCTCAATTTACATGGCCTCAGAAAGGATTAAACCTTATATTCCCTGGACTTGCTGAGAGCAATTCTCATAAGAATGAAACACCCTGAGGAAAATTAGCAATAAGAAAAAAGCTTTTCAGATGCAAAATTTTCTTGGACAAAGCCATGGGGTTTTTAAAATGACCCTGTGTGAGAGTTTTTCTAGCTTTTTGCTAATGTGGGATGTTAAGGGTGTGCCTGGCAGCTATGATTTTTCCAATTTTTACTTTAAAACAGACACAACGTTAAAAGCCTTCTGCAACTGGAGTACTTAATCCAGTTCTGGACTTCACATTATAGGAGAGACATAGCTAGCTCAAAATTGGCCCAACGCAGGATCACAGGAATGGTAGCCAGATTGGGAGGGATGACATATGAGAAGAGATTGAGGGAACTGGTCTTTTCAGCCTGGAGAAGAAGAGACTCTGAGGGGATCTTTTAGCAACTTATAGGTATGTGAGGGGATGTCATGTGGAGGAGGGCCATGACCTGTTCTTCCCTGCAGTGGAGGTCAGGAAGCTCAAGGAGCCAGGCTTCAAGTTGGATGTCAGAATGGTTAAAATCCCTGGGAATGGAATGGGCTTCCAAGGGAGGTGGTGGAGGCCCCATCAGTGAGGGTGTTTGAGGAAAGATTTTACAACCACATGTTGGGGATTACATGAGTGGAGCCAGGAGTCAGACTAGGTGGCCTGGGAGGTCCCTTCTGACTTGCTTTCTTTCTATGTTTCTAATTCATTACTAGAGTCTCAATTCAGATTGTACTTCTTGGGGTGGGCAACTTTTCTTGGAGGAGGCTGACTTCGATTTCCCAGGAAGGAGCAGCAGTACAGTGTATCCATTTTTGACCTGTACATTCAGTGCCTTCCTGCCAGGGGTGATGCAACTGAAGCTCAAAACCTTTGAAGGATGCTGTGTTGTGCTGCTGTGTAATAACCAGCTTGTAGCTGTGATTGTTATATAATATCCATGATCTTGTACTTCTTCCAGTTTCTGCAAGGTTACTTAAAAGAAAATCTCTCTCTCTCTCTCTCTCTCTCTCTCTCTCTCTCTCTCTCTCACACACACACACACACACACACACACACACACACACGGGAAAAATGCAGGTTATGCACTTCTTGTATGAACTCCTCAGTTGCACCATTATGGGAAATCCTACCTCTTCCTCCTTCTTCGTCAATGTCCTTGAAACAGAAGCCCATCATGCACATTCTCAGGGAAAACTGGTGTCTCCTATGTCAGTGGGGCTCCTTAGCCATTGCACCTCTCATCTTGAATTTTGCAGGCACTTCCATGGTGCTGAACTCCATTTCCAAAAGTGGTTCACTACCATGGAGGACTGCAGCTAGCTCCTACAAAGCTCAAATTAAATCTGTAGCAGATGAGGAGGTCCAGTGCCCTATAACTCAGTAGCTGCTGAGAGAGCTTTGGTTATAGGACAATATAAAAATGGTGAGAATGGTAATGACAATGATAACAATAACAATGTTTTGTATTGTATCAATTAATTTCCAAACCGAGTTTTGTTTTGTAGCATGTGCATTCCTCTTTAATGGTGATTAGTTTGTTGATGAGCATATGCTGCTTTCTTTTCATTTTTAAACAACCCTCATCAAAAGGTTTCTGCAGCCTGGCTCTTTCCCCAAGCCCCATGTTATTTGGCACATATAATTGCATTAGTCTAACAAAAGGGGAGAAATGATGTTTTCCACTGACCAACACTAAAGATGCAAAAATGACTAAGCAAAGGTGAAAAGGAAATGACTGCTGTCATAGAGGAGAATATTCACTATGTTTTTAAAATAAAGATGACAAGCAAATGACAGAGACCTATTCTCGACTTTTAGAAAGAAGCTGATATTAAAAATGCCCCCTTTGCATTTCCATCTCACAGCTCTCTGCTGCTGAGGAAAGCGTTCTTCTAATAGGCGCAAGTGTTACATCAAGCTTCAACTGTGTGGACACATGGAGATCAATCAAAATGAACTAACAAAGTTTGAAAACACAATAACCCTGTGGTACAAGCTACTAGGTTTCCTGTAGTATGCATGCCAAGTATTGGGTGTCTAGGTTTCCCAGTTTTGGTTCTATGGTACTGATGAATGGATAAACCCATAATAACAACACCTGTTTCATCTGATTTCTTTGTCAGTCTGTGTGTTTCTAAGACACATATTTTCATATGTATTTTACATCAGATGTGCATCATGGATGCATGTTTCCCTAATACAGCCATCTGATGAAGTGCACGTATCCACAAAAGATTATTCCATAATTGATATATTAATCTTTATGATGCCATAAGTCTGTTTGGGAGCAATCCTTCACATGCTTCGACAGAAAAGGCCCTGCCGCATCCAGCATTCTCAACAGGCATCATATTGTCAGCTTGGTTGATTTTGTTGTGAAAGGCTAAGGCAGCTCCTCCTCTGGGCGTTTCTGAACACCACTTTTGAGCCCATTACTGCATTATGCAGTTCAGGGAAGCATGAACTCCAGGCATGAACTATCTTCCCATCCATACATTGGGT
>NW_025335941.1:58685410-58780878 GCF_004798865.1 Varanus komodoensis | reverse complement strand
TCAGACGATCCGGGTTCTAGTCCCCGCTCGGCCATGGAGCCCACTGGGTGACTTTGGGTCAGTCACAGACTCTCAGCCCAACCCACCTCACAGGGTTGTTGTTGTGGGGATAAGATGGAGGAGGAGAATGATGTCAGCTGCCTTGAGCCCTTTGTAGGGAAAAGGCAGGGTATAAATCAATCAATCAATCAATCAATCAATCAATCAGATCCTGTTGCTGCAAGGCCAAAATTTGCGGCTGCTTGGATGAGTGTGTAGGGTTGGGACAGACCCTTTTGGAATCTGTTCCCTCCAAGCATCCATGGACTTTTTCTTGTCTTCCCAGGTGAGGAAGTCCATAAACAGCTGTGGATCCCCCAACTGCACAACCTTGTGCAACCCACGTGGCAGTGGGATGTGGTGCGGGAATGGGGCACTGCTGGTGGTCACACAGGGCTCCTTTCAGGGCAAGCTCCTTCCAACTAGCCCTCTTTGCAGCCACCCCAGTGGTGGGTGCATCTTGCATGGAGAGGGATGCTGCTCGCGCAGGGCATGGTCTCAGTTCTTGGCAAGTGCCACAGGACTGTTGCGTGTGCTTGCCAGGAGCCTGGATTCAGGGCCACTGCAAAGCAGAGCAAGCACGGGAGCCAAGCGCAGGGTATCCGATGAATCCCTACCCCGAGGGGATTCCTCACCCATTCCTATGAGTGTCTGAATGTCTGTGTGTGTTTAGGTGTGAATCCCTGTGACTGGTGTGTATATATGTGTGAGTAGTGTGTGCCATTGCTGTGCATAGGCATGTACTCATGTGGTTGTGCAATCCCTGCCATCCCAGCAGACACAGATGCAGCCCACAGGGCTAAAAGCGTTCTGTGCCCCCTGATTGTTTAGCATATGGTATATACTGCCAGGGAGTATACAGTGTTTTGCACAAAGTAGATGTTCTGGCACCCGTTGTCGGTCGGTCATTGCACCACTGCACCATGGAGAGCGAACTAGCTTAGCACAGGTTGGCCAGTCCTTTCCCTGATCTTGGGGGAGGACTGGAATCTGATCATCCCTATAGGAATGGAGGAAACTGCCCCGGAGTGACCATGCCCCTGGTGGCCAACCAGATCCCCCCAGAAAGCCCAAGATCAACGTCCTCAAGCAGCCCCCAGCATCCCTGATTACCCTTTCCAGCATCTGGGATTCACAGTTCCATGTAGCCATCATTGGTAGCCTAGGGACAGATATGAACTTTGATTCATTTTTATCGTTTAATAACGTCTCAAAATCATGCACAGGCAGTCTCCGAGTAGGGAATGCCTGACTTACAAACAGCCCTTACTTAGGAATGAACTGCCATGCGGCCTATTTTTATTTTTTTTAATGCTGCCATCAGTTTGGGAGAAAGACAAGAGTCAAATGGGAATACTTGATTTCTTATATTGATGTAACCCCAAAGAATGTCGTAAGGAATGCATAATCTGGCAGCAAGCCATTTTTTAAATCTGTTGCCTGACTACCAAACATCCCACTGTCCAGTGGAGTCATGGCAAATCACACTGAGTCCCACTGAATAAAACCAAAGATGTGTGCATTGCACAACCAATGGCTTTTTTATTTGCTCCATCCACTTGGCAGAACGTTGATTAGAAATGATGGACCACAAGCAAGAGAGCGATCTGTAATGACAAGGTCTCCAGTTAAGTGGCCACTTCTGACATCAACAGTGATGATTTCCCGGGAAGGATTGTTCTTGATTTCCTCCCACACCTGTGGTTAGCAGGAAAGCTGCCTTGTCATTTTAGAATCAGCTATGGAATGGAAGTCCTTTGTCGTAACCTCCAGCCACTTAGGAAAGCTTTGGAAGATCCCACTGGGGAGAATATCTTTCAAGGATGGCGAAAGTAGGAGACAGGAGCTAAGTATCAGTCACTAGTGCTAGTTTCCTCTTGGTTACTAACTTAGGAATCGACAAGTATTTCATCTATATTTGCAAGTCATGCAAACATCCCATTGGCAACCCCAAACATGAATGCAAGCAGGAGAATATGTTCTCCAGAAATGCTTGTACATAGGGATGAGTGTGGAATCTTGTTTTGTGCAGAAAAATCTCTTGGATTCTCTGGCTTTGGATTGCATGACTCTGGTCATCTTTGCAATAGCCCAGAGCCCAGGTCCCTGGCCAGTGCGCTGGGCAGCAATCGAAGCCGGTGCAGGGTGCAAATGGAGCCATTCTTCCGCTCTTGCTACCACCAGAAGCGGAAAGTGGGGAAGAAGTTTGGCCGTTGCAAATGGTGGCCAGTCGCCTGCTTGCTGTGCCCCCTTTCCACACATGCCACCACAAGGCTGGTTGCCAGGAATGGCAGCTGGCACACCTGCCCACGGTCCCCTCTTTCACATCCTGCCACCATTCCTGACGGGGAAGGTTGCTGGTTGCACAGCTGGAGTCCAGGAGTGCCTACAGATTTCCTCTTGGTTCAGCTCACTTTGCAGAACTGACCAAGTGGGAGAAGAATTCTGCAGATTCTGGAGGAACAGATTCCAAAAGCATTTGTCCCAGCCCTATTTCTAAATCCCCGAACTGATTTGCATGTTTTTTTTAAAGGCACATTTTCATCTATCGGGCGAGCTGCCCAATTTTGATGCACTTTTTCAATGCTTTTTCTCATTTGAAATGTACACCTTCCCCATTACAGCACTTATTTTAAAAAATGTAAATGAATGCAGGAAACTAGGTGAGCCAAGCTTCAAGATGGTGTTTGGACAGATATGAAAATCAGCTATCCAGCCCTATGGCTTTACCTGTGCTCTCCCTTTTCCCAGCCACTGCTGTGCCAGCAACTCAATTTACGACATCCCAAGAGTTCAGTACTCTCAACTCATCCAGCACTGATACACAGCTGGATAGCAGAAGCATTTTAATGCCACAGGAGCCAGTCTGTGCATGGCCATGTGCACCCATGATTCACACTATTATCCTAAAGACAAGAAATGAAGATCCAATTGCATTTGGCTTACTTCTGAATACACCTGCCCAGGATTCAGCTGGGAAGCCATGCATTTCCTTTTCTTTCTTTCATTTTAAACAATATTTTGGATGATTGCAGTTGGGCAAGCTTGCTCCACTGTTGGCTATGGCAGGAAAGAATCTACTGTCAAAGGCTGCTTCATACTGGAAAGCTTCAACTGCATTCAGGGCACTCAGTAGCCTGCATCTTTCATGCCAGGGCCAGCAGCCGGCCGCCCATAGTTTGCATGCATCCCCCAACAGTTCTCCACAGTTCCACCGCTGCTGATTGATTTTCTACTATGGGGGACAGCAGCAGAAGTTACTTAAAGTTACTCAAAAACAAGACAGATGGGGGATGCTCACTTTATCCTGGAGCAGAATCGCCCTTCCAGAAGTGCTGTCTTTGCATGCTTCTCATGTGTCTCCCTTTGAAGTCAAATTCCTGGGATTTTGCAACGGCCAGGTTGTCAAATATGAATGGAAAATTCTGCAGCATGGCAGTGTAACTGGGGGCACCACTCCCTGTGGGTTAGGTAGCTGCAGAAACACAGGCCCTCATCATGGCAGCCCCCATATCCTGCCCCCAGCCCCACCCCAGGAAAGTACAAACATGCCAGCATCCCTGTGGTGCATGCAATTTTATTTCCACTAGGCGCATGCTTCCGGTAATATGAAGAGCTGTACATTTCCCATTCAGGCCACCCAAATATCTTTTCCATGACAATGGGGTGAACCTTACACATTGTATTATCTGCCCCATGCACAGCTACTGTGGGAAGTCTGCAAGTCCTTGCTCTACTGCGCCACTGCCGTTCCCCAGCCCCCAGATGGTGCTGAAATCGATCCCCAAAATAGGTTTCCCACCACAGATTGCTTCTCTAAAGCTCAGAATAAAGGCCGCAATGAGTCATGAACCCCACTGGCAAACGTCTTCAGCCCCCTCTGTTCTGGGGTTGCACAGCAGAGCGGTTGTCATCTGAAGGCAAACCATGCAGAGGATCAAAGCATGTGAACAGAAACCAAGGGCAGTAATTGGGTCCAATTTCCATTGCCCAGCCCATAAATCCTCTAAAGCTCCCAGTTCCCTGAAGCATCTCTCAGCCATGGCCTTGGACATGCCCCCGTAAGCCCAGCATATCGATTTTCTCATCAGGTACAAGTTCACTGAACGTTTTGGAGGTCCCTCAGGAAGCCTCCCAGTAAATGGGGTTGTGCACTATATTCTAGAGAAAGGCGCCCAGGGCGGAGGGAGATCTTATAGCCTGTAAACGCTTTCCAAGTGCAAACATAATACAGGGAAGAGATGAGGGTTACTGGAAGCCGGGCGTGGAGATGGCAAAAGGCATGATTGACAGCCTTGTACATTGCAGAATACGCTGACGCGAGGGTATGCACAGACACTAATCGGCAGGGTTACGCAGAGCATGTGCTCAGAAACAGAGTCCCGGCCCATAATAGGGGAAAGGTACAACTCGGTGTTATCAATTTCAAGGAAAATCCATTGGCCTATAAGCCATCGCCTGTCCGTCTGTCTGTCTGTCCGTCCATCCATCCAGCCAGCCATCCTCTAAATATACCTATTTGTTTGCTTAGGGATAAGAGACGTACTAATTCAGTTTGCATTTCCATATGCATTTTACATTCGAATGCCTGATTTGCAATTCTTGAACCAATGTGCATATCAGAAAGCAGTTGCCCTTCAGTATGCATGTAGGTTTATAGACTAAATGTATGCATACAGAGTTAAGTGTATCCTTCTGTTTGACAATGAAACACAAATATACATGTCTTCATTGTATATGTTTACATGGGTTAAGACTTTCCTCATAGGCTTTTAGGGTATGGCTGGCTGGGCAATGCTGATAGCTGCAGTGCTTTCTCCTCCTTTCCTCCTCCTTCTGAACAAGCATAGGATTGTGTCCTTAAGTTCTAAATGGTTTCTCTGATTATTAATTATTCTGCTGGCTCCTCAGTGGGCATTTGTGAATCGGATAGAATATGAATCCAGCAAAGAAATGAAAGCAAATAAAATATTTGCACTTTTCTACATTTTGCAGTGCAGTTCTTCAATTAAAAATCCATTCACAAAATGTAGAGATTAGGGAAAAATGCACACCAAAATGGACTGAAGCGGCGTACCAGCATGCATTATGTTAGCAGAAATTGCTTGCCCCAAAGAGGCATATTAAGCAAATTATGCACAAAAATACCCTTGAGGGCTTCACTTCAGGGGTAGGCAGGATTGAATACAAAGTGGTCAGTGTCAAAAAATAAAAATACCCCAAGCACCAGCTCCTTTAGCTTAAATCTCCTTCAGTGCAATCCTATGGCCCCCTGGCATTGTCTGGGAGGCTATAGGATTTTTCAGAGTGCAAGCTCCAATCTTGTGTGGTTGTAGGATTTGGATGCTGAAGACAAAACATACAATCTGGCTCCCTTGCAGCAGCTATAAAAGGAATTGTGCTTGGTGTATTCCCCGCAACCCTTAGTGGGGTTACAACTGGCCTTGGAAAGGAGGAAGTGAGCATGCTGGAGGCAGGGAAGGGAAGACCCTGGGCCCTTGGATTTACAATCCACATCCCAGCCTCCTTCACTCCTTCTCCCCAGCACTAAAGCTTCATGGCTGAAATTGGCTGTCTGGGAAAAATAGCCAGAGCAAGGCAAAGTACTGGAGGAGACTGCCACTGGACCTTGTACCAAGCATAAGCTGCACATTCAGAGGCTTACCTGCATCTTCTGTGGGTGTAATAGGGTTGCATCCTCACTTCCCATAATTAAATCTTGGAGAAGCATTTCGACTTTTAGAGTGAGGAGAAATGCACCAAAGCTGGAGGGCTTTCTCTGCGGTGGCGCCCAACCTATGGAATTCACTCCCCAAAGAGGTCCGCCTGGCACCGTCGTTACTGGTTTTTCGGCGCCAGGTAAAGACCTTTTTATTTAAACATCATTTCAATTGTTAAAACATATGATCTGGCCTGGGCAACTTCTTCTTCCTTCTCTTTCTCCTCCTATATTTTTATTTTATACTGATAATTTTAATTTTGTATTTGTAAATCAATGTATTTTTTGTATTGTTATATTTAATGGTAATTTATTATGTACTATTGTATTTCAATGTATTTTATCATGTTGTAAGCCGCCCCGAGGTTTCGGCAAGGGGCGGCATAGAAATGTTATAATAATAATAATAATAATAATAATAATAATAATAACCACCCAGCAGTGGTTGAGGGGGAAGGCAGTGGGACAGTGAGAGTGCGATGGGCTTAAGGTTTCGGACTGCCAACATAAAAGATGACAGCGTGGATCAGGACCATTCCATTTAATCACAGTCATTGATCCCTTGTATACACCGAGCCTGACTGGAGGACATTTCTCCGGCTTTGTTTCAACATCCATTTACAAGGAGATTACATCAATATCCTGTCCAAGTTCATGCTGGAGGAGTCCATTGATCTACGAAAAGTTGAATGTTATGTTCACTAACAGAAGCAGGAAAATAACTGAAACGGCTCTTTATTTGCCACTGTGGCAGATAAATGCATCCAGTCTCCTTAACCACCTCCATGGCCAACTGCGTTAATGGCAAGTGATTGGATATTTTATCATTTGTCCACGTAACATTTGTTTTCAGGGTTTTTATCTTGACTTCTGGTTCTCTCTCTCTCCCTTTCCCTCTAACACACACACACATCTCCTTCTATTCTACTTACCTGTCCACCTGCCACTTCCAGACAAGGAGTGGCTGGTACCAAAAGAAAAGGGGAAAAGCCTTAAGGGAGGCAGAACAAAAGGGACACAGTTCCCTGAAATTCACGTGCTGACCACTAATCTGCTGGCTCTTCAATGAACAAACAGATTAATGAACAAACCAACCAACAATGTCGCCTTATGAAAATAAAGCAAAGTAACTTCAGATTGATTTCAGGAGGCCATGCAAATTTTGCAATAATTGCTTGAGGAAATAAATGAAAACTTGATCTGGGCAAGATCGAGTTGCTGTTGATCAGGAAGGTGATCTAAGATGTCGGTCAGTTTCAGAAGGACTGGCCCTGGCCGTGGGTGGACTGCAGGAAGGAAGGAAGGGAGAGAGGGAGCAAGGGAGGAAGGACTCAGATTTGTGGTTTGGAAGTGCTTCCAGCACTGCTTCCGGAGGTTCTGGTGGCAGATGTGGCCAAGAGCACTTGGATTCCAGCTTTGCTCATCGGCCTTGACTACAGTCCATTGGTCTCTCTGGGACTGGCTTTGAAGACTGTTCAGACATGTCAGCTTGTTAAGGTGAGTGGAGAAGGCCATGGGCACCTTCAGGTATTTATTTATTTATTTATTTATTTTTCGATTTATATCCTGCCTTTTTCCTACAAAGGGCTCAAGGCAGCTTACAACTCCTCCTCCATCTTATCCCCACAACAACAACCCTGTGAGGTAGGTTGGGCTGAGAGAGAGCCCAAAGTCACCCAGTTGGCTCCATGGCTGAGCGGGGACTCGAACCCAGATCGTCTGAGTCCCAGTCCCATGCTCTTAACCACTACACCACACTGGTAAAGTTGATGGGAGCATATGAGCAAGGATGGAGGAGAAATCAGTTATCCTCCTGCAGGCTATCCCACCACTCCTGGGCCTTTTTGGTGCCTCTCCTATTTGGGGGCCTTATGATTGCTACTGTCAGCAGAAATCCTGGTGGAATCATCTGAATGCGTCTCTTAATACTACAATACATTTGAAGGGTTTTGCTTTTCACACTCTTTTGCAGTCCTTTGCATTTGGCTTGCCCTGTCATTATCTGCAGTTCTGATCTGATATTTTAGTTCTCTGAAGGAGAGACTTTAAACCTCTTCCTGATGCCAAAGGCAGTCATTAAATTGATGCAGACTCCACAGAGCAATTTCAGAAGAATGTTATGCCCCTTGCAAAGCAGGGACAGATTATTTAGTTATCTTAGAGAAACAAAACTAAATTTTAAAAATCCCTTCTGCTGTGGCAGTAATTAATTCTGAATCATGTAATGCTAAACTAGAATGGGTTTTATACTAATTAAATCAGTTGTGCAAGTGGCGATAAACAGATGTTATTGCACATAATTGCAAATTTAACAGTTTTGCAGCATTTTCATTTTTTATTATTTTCTATAATAGTGTTGTGAAAGACAAGAGAAAAAGAGAGAAGTCTAGTAATTGCAGATCTGATAAATGTAGATCTGGTAGTTGATGTAGATCTAATAAATGTAGCTCAAATAAATAATGGTTTTTCCTCCATTTCCATTCCTGCATTTTGTCCAGTTTGTATGCTAAGACCTCAGGGCTTTTATTCACCCCTAGACTGCCCAACAGCCAAAATTCTCTGGGCACTTTAGAAAAATTACAACCCACAAGGAAAAGAGAATGAAAAAGAAAACACAACCTTTTCAATGCATAACATTTTAAAATAGTTTAAAACAGCTAATAAAATATTACCAGGATGTGATGGTACCTCTAACCTATCCTATGCAATCAAATGCCCAGTATTAGAACTAAGTCTTATGCTGACCTAAGTCTTACCAAAAAACCCCCAAGATTGGTATTAGGTGGGGCTCAGTGCGCAGAGCATTCCATAATAGAAACATAGAAACAGAGCGAGTCAGAAGGGGTCTCCTGGGTCATCTAGTCTGACCCCTGGCTCCAGCCGGCTCCACTCACGACATGCCCACCATGTGCATGTCTGCCTTTCTTTAAACACCTTCACTGATGGGGTCTCAACCACCTCCCATGGAAGCCCATGCCACACCCTCGGGGTCCTAACTGTCAGGAAATGCTTCCTGGCATCCAAACGGAACCTGGGTTCCCTGAGCTTTGCTCCATTGGAGCGCATCCTGCCTTCCTCTGCAGGGGAGAACAGGTCTCTACCCATCTCTATGTGACATCCCCTCACATACCTATATGTCGCCAACAGATCCCCTCTGAGTCTCCTCCAGGCTGAAGAGGCCCAGTTCCCTCAGTCTTGCCTCATACCCCATCCCCTGCAAACCGGCCACCAACCTTGTGGCCCTGCGCTGCACTGACTCCAACCTGGCTATATTCTTTCTGTAATGAGGGGCCCAGAACAGAACACAGTACTCCAGTTGCGGGCGCACCAGAGTCATATAGAGTGGTAGTAATATCTCTCTCGATCGAGAAGCCACACTTCTGGCTGTGCAACCAAGGGTGACGTTCACCTTTTTTACCAGTAATTGAGGGACTACCATCTAAATGACCCATTTACTTGTTGCCATCCTCCAGCTCTCCCTTGGAGGAAGCACAGAGGAAGACCTCAATTGTCAAGGTATCATTATTTAATTAATTTTTATACTGTCCAACAGTCAAAGCTCTCTGGGTGTTTCACGAAACACATTTAAAAAAAATACTATATATAGAAGAAATATTAAAGCATTGTTAAAAGTTTATAAAACATATTTAAAAAACATATTAAACGTGTGTGTGTGTGTGATAACTTTAAATAAGGAGGAAGAAAAATATTAAAAACTAGCAACTAGCAGGCCCCAAAAGCTGCTTGAATGCCTTGCCGTAGAAAATGGTCTTTACCTGGTGCTGAAAAGATAGTAAGGTGGTGCCTAGTGGACCTCAGTCAAGAGCTTGTTCCATAACTGGGAGGCCACCACAGAAAAGGCCCTTCTGCTTGTTGCCACGAACCACACCTTCCTCAGAGGTGGTGGTTGGAGACAAGCTGCAGAACTTGATCCTAGTGTTCAGGTAGAAGAAGATCCGGAGAGGCATTCTGTCAGGTATCATGGTCCCAAGCCATGTAGAACTTTAAAACCTGCACCTTGAATTGGGCTCGGAAACATACAGGCAGCCAGCGCAAGCGTGCCAGAATTGGTGTTATATGATCAGAATGTCTGATCCCTGTTATTGGTGTGGCTGCCACATTTTCACAAGCTGTAGCTTCTGAACAGTCTTCAAGGGCAGCCCCACACAGAGTGCATTGCAGTAGTCAAGCTTAGAGATCAACAGAGTATAGATCTCTGATAGTGGGCTATCTCTGCCCTTGCAGGGGCATAGCTGGTGGAAAGTGCTCAGAGGCATTGAGTCACCTGGGCCTGCAGTGACAAAGATGGCTCAAGGGGCACCCCAGAATCCAAACCTGCTCCTTCAAGAGGAGTGCATCCTCATCTAGAACAGGTTGAATTCCCTCCATCGGTCAGAAGAAACACCCACTAATACCATCTCAATATTATTATTTTCATTTCTATACCATCCCAGGCTGAAGCTGTCTGGGCAGTTTTCAACAAAGCATAAAACATTGCATCAGTAAGATACAATACAAATATCATAAAACCAAAACAACATTAACATTATTTCAAAATAAATTCAAAATAGCTAACAAAGCACAGTAAAAAAAGGACAAGGGCATATTTGTCCATACTTCAAACAGTAGCCTTAGCAAAGAGTGGTAGGCAGGATATCATGCACTTCATAATTACGATAATTCAGATATACTGAAAAAGAATCAACTGGATATCTGGTGACAACACGTAGGAAGTATTTCTTGAGCGCTGTTTCTCCCTTAGCTGCTGCCCCGCACCTTCCCAATGTCACTCCATCCACATGCAAACCAGATGTTGCTTTTGGTATGTGCAACAGACACCAAACAAGTTAGAAGATTGGAGAGAGGATGGGGAGAGAAGTTCCCCCAACAAATCAGCCCCCAAAACATCAACAAGTGTCTGTTCCTGGTATGTGGGCAGGTACCCCACCTGTCCCCTGTTTCCTTTCTTCACCAGTGGTTGTGCACCTGCATATCTCAGGGCTCTTTTACCATGAAATTGGCCACTAATGTTGCTAGCATGGAAGCTGAACATGCATGTGTGCACTCACTCTCAGAATCAGCATAAAACCAGACGAACGTGTGTTCCAGCCAGCATTCACACAGGAGCTGACTAATATTAAAATGTTTCCCAAGTGTCTTATAATTGACTCAAAACAAAGCAGAAAGGCTATAAACAAAGCACTTTCCCCAGTTACCAAAAAGCTTCAAGGGCACATTGGTTTCATACTTCAAACAATAGTCTTAGCAAAGAGTGGCAGGCAGAATACTATGCATATTGTAATTACAATAATTCAGATATCCTAGCAGAATATCCCAATAATTACAAAAATTCAGGTTTCCTAGGTAGAATATCCCAATATTTTGATGGTGAACAATTTGAAAGAGCTTTTAGTACATTAACATTTTCTTCTACACTTTAATGTTGCTATTTAAATTCATTCTGCATCTCCCACTGCAAAAACACATACGCAGAAAATGTTTCTGTAGGTCATTCCCACCATTTGCTAGTGCCCTTGTATCAGCTGGGAAAGCATTTTGCTGTCTGAGGTGAAAGACAAATGGCAGCAAACTACGTGGATGGGCATGTGAATCTTACTTCGGTACTGGGGGTAATATTGGATATTCCAGGATAGGTTACAGCTGGCCAAAAGGCACACGCATGGTCAGCCCGCATCATGCTGGTCCACTCCTCCCTGCCCTCCAGCACCTGCTGTCTGAGGCCACTGTCCCACTCTGCCTTCTGGTTGGACCAGCTCTGCATATCCTGTCACCAGCTCTGGTTTCTAAGAACAAGCTGCATTTGCGATGGCCACTGAGATCTTGCACAAAGGATCGCCAGTGATGACATTGCGATGGTGGATCTCTTCCCTCTGTCATCCTTAATCGATTTCATGGCTTTGTTTTGTATACAAAGTTGAACTGAAATAATGTCATGACCTATTAAAAATAAAGTCGGGAGGCCTCTGCCTCCGTTGGTGTCTTGGTCGGTTCTGGGTAAATGACAAAACTTCAGTGGATATAAAGAATAGTTGGCCCTCAAGGAAGGCTGTTCTTGGTCGATGATGCTAATGATGTTTGTTGTGTATCAGAGTGAAGGGACAAGTGCCGCTCAGAAGGTCCAACATGCCCTCTTTAACTGATGTCTGATCCTGGCTGGCCTGGGATCAGTTTTGCCTGTTCCACTCTCCTACTAACAAACAGGCTCATGGTGTCAGGAGCTAGGTTTCCTCCTTTAGACATTCAAAGCAACACGCTGTTCCTTTGCAAAAGCACCTTATTCTCCAAAGTACAGCCAGTAAGCACAATCACCCCAGAATGAGTCTCTGAGAAAGCACAGAGCCATTTGTTGAACCCAATCAAGCAACTACTTCCGAGAACCCTCCTTTTGAGTAACCTTGGGCCCTTTCCTCTGGGAGGATGCTTTTGGAGGCAGGCAAGCCTCTTCCCTGTCCACCACCCTCTAGTTGGTTAGCCCTTCTCTCCCAGTGCCATATCATGGGATGAAGAGCTGTACCCAGCTCGGCTGGATTCTGGCCCTCTTGTTCAATGCTCTCTCCCAGCAGGTGTGGATCCTGGCTGTTCTTAAAATCCACCTGAACGCATGAAGAGTGAAGCCTTGAGATAAACCTCTCTGCTTCTCCATCTCAGTGTCTGGGGAGTTGGTTCCCAGGGTCCCTCTTCCTCTACCTCTGATGAGTCAGAATCTGCCTGACCTTGGAATGTGCACCAAGAACAACTGCCCCTTACACTCCCAACATGTGATGACTTCCCCTGCTATCATGGTAGATCCTGATAGCACAACCTGTTTGTTTGTTTGTTTTGAGCATTTGTATGCCGTCCCATCACATAGCCTCGGGATGGCTTACATAAATAAAATCAAACATAATACAGATAAAATCCAGATCCACCCTGGCTGCACATTAAAACCTATATACTGATAGTTAAAGTTATTAAAATATCGTTGAAATAAAAAGGTCTTAGCCTGGCACCTAAAAACAAATAACGACGGCGCCAGGCAGACCTCTCCGGGGAACGCATTCCATAGTCGGGGCGCCACCGCAGAGAAGGCCCTCCTCTGGGTACTCCTAATGTCTCCGGGTCTCCTAATGTCTTTCATGGAGGGCTCCCGGAGGAGGGCCTCTGCTGCCAATCTCAGGGGGCAGGAGGGCAAATATGGAAGAAGGCGTTCCTTTAGGTATCCAGGTCCCAAGCCGTTAAGGGCTTTATAAATAATAACTAGTACCTTGAATTGAGCCCGGACTTCAATGGGAAGCCAGTGAAGCTGGTAGAGGACTGGAGTTATCTCAGTAGTAGTAGGGACCGCTTGCACAATAGAAATGGCAGGAGAGGCCCCTTGTGCAAGGGCCTGGATGCAGAAGTGGGATGGAACCAACTTATGGCTGGAAAAATGAGAAGCTGAAATGAAAAGATGTGTCCATCCCAAGTGTTCCCATATAGCATGGAAGAGTCGAAAGGGAACACTGCTATGCTATGATATAGGGCCCCTGAGGCATCCTTGGATATGACTGCCTTCCCTGGCCAGTGGCATGGCCCTGTGAAAAGGGGGGCATTTGGGGGCCTTGGTGGGCCCGATCAACAGAATCTGGAAAGCAGCTGAGCAAGGCATCCAAGTCACCTATCACAGTGTTGTACATTTGCACAAGCTGTAGCACATCTGTAATTGCATTCTAATAACTGTGAAAGTGGCAGCTATACAGATCAATAAGCATGTGCAAATGTTATGCAGATTGATAGTTCTTGTGATGATTCATGAGTGTCCACCTGACAGCCTGGGCAGGGAATTACTAGACCACCCCTGCCAGGACAAGTTATTCAGGGGACTGGAACAAAAGGGATGACCGAACCCATATCATGCAATTCAAAGGCATCTGCACAGATATGGAAGCATCCACATGGTGATGCGCTGTACAGCTACAGAGCTGATAGGGCTCATAGTCTCCTGGGAATTTCCCTTCTCAGCTTTGCTCAGAATGAATTCAGAAAATGTGAATTCTGTGGAAACTGAGCACCTACAGTTGTGCAAGGTTAGGACTGATTTGCTGACTGTCTCCTCCGGTCTGTGTTCAACCCCAGCATGCCTCAACTAGATTGCACATCACGTTTCTCAAAGGCATAAATATGACAAGTTTACTACTAGCCAAAATAAGAGTTGCACATTCAGGCTGATGATGCATTCAGTAAGTGATTATCACCCACTATGAATTATAAAGGCAGATTCTTCATTTAATATTTCTACTTACCATATTTATATACATGTAGTTTTCTGCGCATAAAAATTGATTTGGGGGCACAGTCTTCCATGATAAAAATTAACAACCCAGAGTACAGTTTTTGAACACAGCAATCATTTCAGTATACTTGGTTAATCATATATGGATAGGGAAAGGTCCTATCCTCCTTGTGGGATCTTTCAGTTTTCTTGGATCAGCTTCAGAAATTCAGTGACCAGAAACTTAGGTTTCCTGTCCTCCATGCATGTGAAGCCAGTGCCTCTTTATGGGACTGGTGCTGTATGTTATAGTCTGTTTGCACAATCTTACAGAAATCAACATGGCTAGTGACTTCCTTGTTTGAGGCATGGACTGAAATAGATCACACAGCACAATAACTCACACTCAGGGCTGAGTTATGGATTTTACATGGGTTGTTGCTAAACTGTGGTTTCTTCTGTTGTCTGAACCCAGCTGTGCTAACAAGCCATGGCTTATGAATCACAAACAAAGTCATGGTTTGCTGTTGGGCTTTAAACTGTGGGTTGTTCATCCTGGTGTCTTATCTCAACTAGTTTCAGACAACATGATAATCCAAGGACAAGCCCACTCTTATCCAATTCTGAATTGTGTGTCATCATGCTTCTTGAACCCAAATAGTGGTTTGAATACTAGGATAAATTATCTTATGCTGTAATGCAGAACCAGGTTTCATTTCCCAGTCCCCAAATAAGGTGGGTAATTCTGAAAGGCCCTTTCCACACAGCTCTGTCTTTGAGTAGTTAAGCCAAGGACTTCATAATGGAAGGAAAGTTACTCATTCTTTGCTCCATCTCCTTCCACCTGAGACTGTCCTCCTCACATAGTCCAGGATTCTCCAGAGAAGGCTTTCAGGGATCTTGCATGCACCAGGGGGAAGCATGGGATTGGAAACTCTCCTTCTGTGAACTTCTTTCAGTTTACTTTCTTAGGAGCCAAGCCACAGATAAGACAGCTTCCCCTGACTGAAAGGTGCTTCAGCCACTGAGGAAGATGCAAACCCTTTGCATTACATAGAAACATAGAAACAGAGTGAGTCAGAGGGGCCTCCTGGGTCATCTAGTCTGACCCCCAGCTCCAGCCAGCTCCACTCACGACATGCCCACCATGTGCATGCCCAGCCTATCTTTGAAGGGGGCCTCAACAACCTCTCGTGAAAGCCCATTCCATACCCTCGGGGTCCTAACTGTCAGGAAGTGCTTCCTGCCATCTAAATGGAACCTTGGCTCCCTGAGCTTTGCTCCATTGGAGCTTGTCCTGCCTTCCTCTGCAGGGGAGAACAGGTCTCTACCCACCTCCGTGTGACATCCCCTCACATACCTGTATGTTGCCAACAGATCCCCTCTGAGTCTCCTCTTCTCCAGGCTGAAGAGACCCAGTTCCCTCAGTCTCGCCTCATACCCCATCCTCTGCAAACCGGACCCCAACCTTGTGGCCCTACGCTGCACTGACTCTAACCTGGCTATATCCTTCCTGTAATGAGGGGCCCAAAACTGAGCACAATACTCCAGTTGCGGGTGCACCAGTCGTATAGAGTGGTAGTAATACCTCTCTTGATCTAGAAGCCACACTTCTGGCTATGCAACCAAGGGTGGCGTTCGCCCTCTTGACCACCGCATCACACTGCTGACTCATGTCTAGCCTGCAGTCAACTAGCATCCCGAGGTCCCTTTCACAAGGGCTGCTCTCCAGCCACTTGTCCCCTAACCTGTATTTATGACACCTATTCCTATGCCCCAAGTGCAAGACCTTGCCCTTATCCACATTGAACGCCATCCTGTTGTCTCCTGCCCACTTCCACAGTCCAGATCCTTTGTGTCCAGTTGTGGCCACTGCTCCAGTTTTAGTATTGTCTGCGAATTTGATCAGCAGACAAATTACCATCTGAAGATTTTAACAGGAAGAAGTATCTAAATGTTATTATGATTAATAAATAAAAACCTCTTGCACTGAACTGCCGTTGGTGTCTTTCCACATCCTTTATCTCCTTTGGTCATTGTTGGAGGTTGTCTCATCATGTCCTTTGCCTTCATGAACAGTTCATGCCTGTAGCACCAAAGCAGAATAAACATGCTGCCCCTTCTTGGCTAAAGCCACCATCTTACCTGGCAGACAAAGTCCATGAGAGTTGAACCAATTCTGCTTGCTGTTAAATGATTCAGATCAAGGGGACTAAAGTCTTTGACCCAGTAAAAGAGGATCGTAGAGCAAAGGCAGATTCTGAGATGCTTTCTGGTCTTCGCTCTATTTTATTTATTGATTCCTTCATTCAATGTGCCACTTGTCTGTAGCATCAAAGCATTGTACACATGCCAGGACAGAAATCCATAATTCATACAAGGGCAAGCAGCTCAAGACAGCAATTGCGCACAGACGCACATCAGCAACAGACAGATTCTGCATCCTGATCAAATTGTGCAAACAGAGGAACAGGTACCAATTTTTATTTAGTTATTTAAAACGTTTGTACCTCATCCATCCATTGATGTCTTGGGATGGCTTACAATAAGGAACAAATAAAATCACAAAACAAAACAAACACGGTATCCAGTAAGTCAAGATAAAATCCCAGTTAAAACCAATGAAACATTAAAATAATGGGAAAATAAAAAGGTTTTCACCTGATATGGAAAAGAAGAAAGCGTTGCCACCAGGTGAACCTCTGGGGAGCATATTCCATAGACTGGGTGCCACCACAGAGAAGACCCTCCTCCAGGTAGCAACCCTCCTAATCACCTTCAAAGAGAGCTCCCGGAGCAGGACCCCTGCCTCAGATCTCAAGGGGCGGGAGGGCACATAGAGAAGAAGGCGTTCCTTCAGGTACCCAGGACCCAAGCTTTACAACTTATCACCAGCACCTTAAATTGGTCCCAGAATTCAAATGGCAGTCTATATAGAGCCAGCATTATATGTATGTATGAATGTATTTATTTATTTAAAACATTTCTATGCCGCCCCATTCACAAAAAGCCTCGGGGCGGCTTACAAAACAGATACCGTTCACACAACCTTAAAAATTTTGGAGACATTTTGGCACAATATAAAACCCAATAAATAATCAATTAACAATTAAAATAACTTATATGTGAGTACCTGCCAGGCCCTGTTAACATCCTGGCAGCTCTAGATCCCTGCTCTTTTTGCATAGCATCGCAAAACAGGTACTACAGGATAAAAGCCAGCCAACTGGTATGAGCTGCAGCCTTTATCCTTTGCCAGAATGCAGCCAGCCAGGATTGCGCAGCTCCCCCACGTGAATTGCCTTTGCCACGGTGGCCGGGTGCCACGGAGAACATTCGGAGCAATATGGATCTCCTGTGAGTGAGCGGAATACTGAAGTCAGAGAGCCAAAGCCTGCAGACGGAAGATGCTGAGACTAGGAACTTCCTGAGGCAGGCCTAGGATGACGCCAGCTAAACAAGCAGCAAAAAGGTCCATAGCAGGTAGCGACAGCAAAACATACAAGAATAATAAAAATTGCCATATCCTGGATCAGAGTAACTGTTGATTCTGATCATAATGCATGGCCACATTACAAAGCTGGCTCCACTCCCCTCTTCCCCAGGGTTCCTTTTTGCTCACACTGCAATGAAAACTGGTGTGCTTCCCACCCTACCTGATGCCTTGGATGCCGCAGCCTCAGGGCCCCCAAGAAAGGAACTTTTCGGTCCTTTCCTTGTAGCTCTTTGCAGCACATGCTGGGAAAGGGTCCTTCCTCGGTCTGGAATGCATGAGCTCTTGAGCTCCAGAAATCACTCAAAAATGCCCCATTTGCAATTGTGAACATGAATACAAATGGGAGCACCAAGGCATCCTCTCTGGAAATTCCTGAGCAAAATACATGGAGCCCCTAAGAAAAAAGATGGCACTTTCACAAATGCTTTTCTAAATGCACACATTGAAATAATCCACATACCTGTGCTTTGGTCAGTCGGAGGAAAGTACACAGTGTTGGAAAATGCACTCTTTTCCCATTCAAAATGGACACTTTCCACTTTTGAACAAACCAGCAAAGCAGCTCACTAACAAGAACAGGAATGAGCTGAACCTAGCTTTAAGGGGAAGTCTGGAGAATTTTATGGGCTCATGCATCCTTGGTTCTCCCATCCCTGCCAGAATCTCTGGAGACTTTCTGCCAGCCACAGTAGATATTGCTTGACCAGGTAGTCAAGTAGTTTGATATTTCAGAAAGACAATTCCTATGTACCTCATTCCTTACTACTGTTGTCAGCTTCAAGTAGGTAGGTGGAAAGTAGAGAGAGGGCAAGGAAGGATAAAGGAGAGGAACTGGGGACAGTTCAATTCAATTCATTGATGACTTCCCAGGAGTGCCACTGGAAGCAAGGATGCTGGTTGAATTTCAGGTTTGTGGTCCACATCTGCTCCTCTGGGGTTCTCCAGATGGTTGCACATTTCCTCCAACCATCTGGTTGTTTCCAAGTTTTTGCATGTCCCCTGTTCACCATTCTTAAAAGTTATTCTTAAGTTATGGATATATGGACTTCATTGAATCTGTTTGTATTTTGCAGGTTGTCAGGCACTTTTCATTGCAGAGTCTACGGGCTGGATGCATGGAAATCTAGATCATTTGACTCCTTTGTGGTTTTCTGCAGCATCTATCCTGGATGGAAGTGCTGCAGGAGGCAATATGGCATTTTAAGTAGTTTGGTCCACCTTGCTTTGCCTCTGGTCCCAACCAGCATTGGAATGTAACCCCCAAGAGATTCTCCAGAAGAGAATATAGCCCTGTAGCTGGAAGAGGTCTGAGACCCCTTTGTTAAGGATTTGTACATAGGACTGGGTTCAGAAAAAACAGCAACAGGGCTAATTAATTTGCAGGAAGGAAGAAATTAATTTGCAGGGAAAGTAAGAAATAGCTCAATTTTCCAAGTGCAATTATAAACCCAGCTGAAGCTATTTTACCTATCTCTAATGTTGGTTGGTAGAAAGCTGCCTGCACTGTAATACATACACCTTTTCCCAGGGTGGAGAGGATGAAGTTTTGTCTGCCTGTCATGTAGCCATCAGAAAAAAGAGGTGATGACACTTAATTGGCACAAATGCAGTCAAATACATAGATATCCAAACGGAGACGTTTAAGAGCTAAACCTGGCCCTGCATGGACGAATCTGTCACCTTCCATTTCATTTTCTAAAATTTCAAGAGGGTTTTTTTGTCCAAAACGCAGAGTGCTCTGAGAGCTGGAGTGGTGTCGCAATTAAAGTCTTAGACAGGGGACCTGGGGGATCCAGGTTCTAGTCCCCATTTGGCTAATGCAGCTCACTAGGGGACTTTGGGCCAGGCAGCCCAACTCTGAGCCTAACCTACCTCACAGGGTTGTTACTGTGAGGATAAAATGGAGCTATGTGAGCTGCCTTGAGCTCCACACAAGAGGAAAAAACACAGGACATCCATGTAGTGTATTAATAATCCTTGGTTAATTCCTATCCACAATGAACTGAAGTCGGACTCTTCCATGTCCAGTTTCAACAAAGCTATCAAACATTTGCTTAAGATTCCACATCTGTGGTTTTGAATTTTTCCCGACAGATTGATTGGGAGTAACTACTAATTCTTCCATTGCACTTCTTACATTACTTCTACCACTGTCTGCAATTTCTGTAGCCTTTTTATTTTGCATATTTTTCAACCGTGGTGATTATGTTTCTCTCTCCTGCCCTTGCAATGTTATGTGACGGGCAGCTATTTTTCCACTCTGGCAGAGGGAACAGGCAAAGGGTGGGAAGAAAAGAGCTGGGCCGGCTCAGCACCGCTCTTGGATCACTGGTGGGCCTATATTTGAAACCTGAATTCGATACTGTCATCAAACACTGGCCCATTCTCTACTGCAGGAGTGGGGAGCTCAAGCGCAGGGGCCAAATCCAGCCCTCCGCTCCAAATCATGTCCCCCAGGGTTCCCTGGAAAGCCACACCATCCTCAGGGCCCCTTCTCCTTTTCTGCAGTCACTGACCTTGACGTTTCCCCAGCTATTGTATTGTCCCCTTTTTCATCTGTTCTAAAACATTGACACGCTACTCTTAAGGAAGAAAAGCCTGAGGATGTAAGATGATGGCACTTGTATTCTCTGGCACGTTCAGCCCCATTCCTTTTTCTCTAGGTGCCACAGGTCCCTCCCAGTCCTGAAATGCAGCCCTGGAGATCTTCTCCAAAATGGAATCGAGCCCTTGGGAGGGGTGGGTGGGGGAGAGATAGTGGCGGGGAGAGGGAGAGAGAGAGCATTCGTAACACAATGGGCTGTTTCCCCAAACACAGGCCAAGGCTCAGCTGGGCTTTGAGCCATTCTCAAGTCCATTTGATACTCACAGATGGCCTCTTGGCAGAAGGCATCCATTCCAATTTGTCAGCCTGGTAATGTGACCCTAGACTCTTGGCTGGTTTGATTCATTGAGCTCATAATGGCACGTGCCAAGTGAGCAAGAGATTAGATGGACAGCTTGTATCACATTGAAAAGGTGCTTCTGATCCTTCTCCTTCCTGAACTCTCTTCCTCCGTGTGAAGCCTAGTGCAAAAATGCATAATACCCTCTGTGAGAAGACACCTGTTGAGATTAAAGCACTGGTTTGAAAAGGAAAAGAAGGATGCTCTCAAGTCTGGCTTGCATATGTCACTGTGTCTGTACTGTCACACAGAAGGGTCCACATTGCACTTTTTCATTGTACCCATGTCTATCTTGGTGTTGGCTAGGAATGCCTGAGAAATTCAACTTATCACAATTCAGCTGTGATAAGAATTGACCAAAATAGTGGAAATGTGATATATTCAGAACATAAAGAACATAAAGATTAAAAAAGGAAACACTGAATGTGGGAGAAACTAGAACTGACAGATTTGGCCATCCAAGTAGGTAGCTTTAATTTCATCTTTTTTAAATGCCTGGATTTGAATCCCTGTGTAATCATTCATATGGATGAGGCAGAAGAGAGATAAGGTGTCACTCTCCATGTTGGGAATACCTGGAATCTATTCAATTTGGCTAGTGTGGGTGTGTGAAAAATTATTTCAAGTCATTTTGATAAGAATTTATTCGAACTTGCAAAGTTTTTTACATACAGGACAGGAAAAAGCACCAGTTTGTTTCAATCTGTATTTTTATGATTTCTCCTATTAGGAAAAGGGGACAGCTAAATAGTGTTCTATATATTATGTGATGTTTACTGGTTGCTCATCCTCCTAGAATTCCTTTTGGAAGTAAGATGGTACTTATGTTTCAAAAATAAATTTTAGGTCTGGCTTCAGTGGACAGGGTGGAACATTTTCGACATCTTCTTTCCAAGTGCTTCTCAGTTACGCGTCAGCTATCACCATCCTGGCCTGGTCTCAGCACATAGCTGCTTTGTGTGGTGCCAGGGCACCAACTAATTATTTTCGATGTGTTCTGGTCACTAGAGCTGCCATTTAAATTAGCATCGGGCCCACTTACCCTGACTGAATTTATTTAATCAGAAAGTAATGGATTTATCCATGTGAGTTCAGATAGGAGTTCCCCTTTCATACGGAATTCTGTCCAGTCTATAAATGTGTTTGCACATGCACAACATCAAGATGCATCTTGGGAAACATAATTTGGAATGGCATAGTGTGGCATGACCTTATGATGTGTCACGGTGATATGTGGACCCTTTCTGATTCATTGTTTTCATGTGACCTGCCTGCACGATGGTGTCACATGATATCTCCTCACTCCTGCCAACTGTTGGAATGGAGATGAATCTGTTGTCCTCCTGCTTTTCCTTGAAATCAGAGCAGTGGTGGTGGCAGCACCAATGTGTCAGGATCTGCAACATGATGCAGTGCCACCTGGCAGTTTGATAGATAAAGCAGCCTGGCTTATTTTGCAAGTACTTGCAGGATTTGCATCAGATCTGTAAGTGCTTGCAGAATTAAGGCCAGTCTAAGCATGCAGACAAGTTGGGTGCCACAGAGGTTCTATATAGGGCTTTGGGTTGTGTTTGGTCTTGCTATGGAAGTAGAAGTCTTTGTGGTCATGACTTTCTGTTGCCAGTCCTGCAAGCTTTTCAATTGTGTCTTCTTTCTTGCCTATTTTTGACTTGGTTTTACTGTGTATTTGATATTTGTCTGTTCCTGATTCAGCCTTTGCTTCTGGCCCTGTCCATGTCTTGCAAAGCATCTGAGTAAGTCTTCATAAGCCTTCATTTTCTTTCCACCTGTGTCACCCCTGGCCTTGGTGTTCCAGTTAAGAATGATGGCTGGATCCATCCCAATGCCCCTAGTAACCCCTTTAGATTACTTTAGGCAGCTAAAAATACCTAACTATTGATTTTGGGAATGGAAGTAGTTGGTAGGATGATTAGTGGGGAGAGATCTGAGTGTGACTTCACTGCACAGGTTCTGAAGTTTGCAATCAATTCCAAGCAGAATAGCAAATAGAATAGAAAACATCAGTTGAGGCCCATCACAACAATGAGCATCCTGGACAAGTTCTGATCAACAAATGGACCCATTCTGAAATGTGGGAGCAACATTACTTTAACGTTTTGCTCATGCCCTGAGGGAAGACTACATCAGGGGCATAAAATAGCTCCCAGCCACTCAGCTCCAGTTAGAAACCGCCCACCACTGGCCTGATAAACCCACCAAAGCTTCGTCCTATACAAGTGAGCTCATTGAGTCGGAGGGCCCCCACCAGGCTGCAGTTTTATGTTAAGAGTCCCTTCCAAATGGGAACTGGATCTGTTGGACTAGAATCGTGTCCAGTATTCTTTCATTTCTATTTCCAGGTCAAAACTAGCCACTTTGGTGGGAGTGATATTTTATCTAGGAAAAAAAAAAGTCTAGAGTATACAAATTCATACCAGATTTCCTTAGTTTTTGGCCTCTCCTTCACTCATGCACAAAATAACTGCTGCTTCCATTCTGAAACCAATCCTTTCTAATCAGGGACCATGCAGTGTATATGACATCACTGGGAACAAGTGGGCATACTCAAGATTCTGGCAGAAGGTAATGTGCGCATGTAAGCAAACATTTTCACTGGGAATGCTGGGTGGGTGAAGGAATGTTTCAACACTGTTGAATCTATGTACAAAATTACTTGGAATCGGTTCAGCTCAGCACCAATCCTTATGTCTTGCTTTTTTTACTAGCCTGTAGAATGAGATTAATCAGGCGTTTATACAGAATCCTCTGTAACATGCATTTTAAATTGTGGTGTCCAGAACTAAACACAACTTTTAAACCAAACCTGAACTATGGGTTGTTCTGGCTGAGCTTTTCATCTTCTTCAAGCATATGGGCCATCTATTAAATCTCTTTCATGTTGGGTCTAGTTTCAAGTTTGCCTTTCAAGATCGGTAAAGCATCAAGAAAAGAATGTCTTGCTGTAGCCAAAGCAACCATTAAAAAAAAAAAAAAAAACTGCTGAAATCAAGCAAAGTTGCAGATCACGGAATGCACTGAGGAAAGTCCTTAAAAATACCCGATGATGAGATGGTGGCCCTTACTTATTTATTTCATTTTTATACCACTCAGTAGCCCAAGGCTGGGCAGTTAACAAAACATGCCCTTCTAGCATGTCCAACACTGTTCATGTGCTTTGACTCACACATAATTCACACACCACACCCTTGCGGAGGACTGAACGACTTGCGGCCCACCAAGCCAAATCCAACCCATTGCCACATGTTCTCATCCGCCAGCAGTAACCCCCAACAAATGAGTGCCTTCCCAGTCTGTTCTCGATATGCCACTGCACACAGCTGATAGGCTATGTAGTTCACATGCCACAGAGCCTTCCCCCATATGAACATTACTTGTGTGGCACTCTTACAGGTCTCATTCTGGGTTTGAGGGACTTGTTCAGAGGTAAAGATGATAGCAGAAATATCCTTGTGTCCCGTCTCTCCCACCTCACTCCCAAGGTTTCCACAAATCCTTTGTTTGCAGGGGATAGTTCTCCATTTGAAAGGGTACTGGAAGACCATGCTATGTTGGAAGGTATCCTTTATCCGAAATGCTTTGATTTAATTTCTTTTGAGAATTAAGAGACAGAAGAAGAGCACTGAAGTTGTCCATCAACAGTTAACACATGGACAGAAGATTCTGAAGGTATAAAGGTTACCTGGTTGCAGTTTCTTCCACTAAGAAATGCATTTCTTATTCCAAAATTTTCATTTATGCATTCAAATCATGACATGCAAAATCTATGTGAATGTACAACCTCTTATCTCCCTTTTTTGTGTGAGCGTTGAGGGATAAATGCCCATCCTATTTACTTTTTTTCCTTATTAAATGCAGCCAACCTTGAGAAGTTATGTTTTGCTAAGTGACACTTCCCCATGCTACCAGAACATGGAAACTGTGCTTTAAGTAGAGTTTCCAAATTCATATCTTAAGGGTAGCTTACAAACCAGGATCTGATCATGGTTTGATATCCTGGTTTGCAGGTGGGTCTTATATTACAGGATCCTAGCTTGGATGTTGTGGAAAACTGACAACAATGAACTATGCTATCCTTCTGGTAATACATGAGCAAAGGAAGGAAGAAAAGTAAGTATGAGCACATAGTTCAATCTTGGTCAAACCATGGATTGGTGCATGGCAGATGAACTGCTCTAAGAGCAAACAAAGAAGAAACTCCAAACCACACCCTCTGAAAACATCCTTCAAAAATGAGTTCTCCATTTGTAGTGCTGGCCCTAGGAAAGTGTGGCGTAGTGGTTAAGAGCATGGAGCTAGGACTCAGAGGATCTGGGTTCTAGTCCCTGCTCAGCCATGGAGCCCACTGGGTGACTTTGGGCCAGTCACAGACTCTCAGTCCAACCTACCTGACAGGGCTGTTGCTGTGGGGATAAGATGGAGGAAGAGAGATGATGTAAGCTGCCTTGAGTCCTTTGTAGGAAAAAGGCAGGATATAAATCACAATATTAAATAAATAAATAAATAAATAAAATGAATTGTGGGGAGAAAGAGCACTAGGTGGAAGGCAGGGAATCTTCTCTGAGTTCAGCAACACAAATAATAGCATTTACAGTTGGAAGAAAGAGGGCAAACCGTTCTTCTGTTGCCACAATTACAATGTTCAGCGGGTACCCATTATGACAGTTACGAGTGAGATGTCTGATGCATAGTCTCCCCTTTGCCCTTATAACCCCATGGAGATGTGTTTATGAGCGGGTTTGCCATACATGTCCCAGTGATTCATGCATAAGTTGTAACAGCCAATGCCTGAACAATACATATAGATCCATAGAATTATACAGCCTCCTAAAGACAAGAACAGGCAGACAAGGGGAGCCCAAGCAGTCTGCCTTATTCTCTCTGGCTCAGGATTGTCAACAGCGGGTGCAGAGCCAAGGGCTAAATTCCACTTGAGAGAAGCTCTTGGGGCCATGGCCCAGTGGTGGGCGGGGCCAAGGCAAAGGGGTGGAGTTAAGAAACAAACAAAGTGCCAGCACATTGTAGTGTAAAAAACTTGGTGGCTGTAGCTAAGCCTCAGGGAAGCATTTCAGCTTTTCAGAATGCGAAGGGTGAACTACAAAATAATAACAATAAAAGAATCAGAAAGCTGCCAGGAGCTGTGGGGGAGGGGGAGGGAGGGATGATGCCAAGAGGAACATCAGAAGGGCAGATCTGGCACTGAAGGGGAAGACTGGGCAAGTTCCTTAAATTCTCCATCCCCGGTTTACACTGCATGGTAGCCATTCTCCAGCATTTCAGGCAGAGGAGAAAGGGAGGAAAGAACATGGATCCTGCCTGGGTAATCTATGTCAGTCTTACATGTGCATCCAGAGTCCCTTCCCTGTGGATTTTATTTTATTTTATTATATTTTATTATGAATATTTCAAATTATGGTAATGATGTACATTTCCTCAATATGAATTTTTGTACACATTTCCCTCTTTTCATATGCATTTTTGTGTGTATTCCACCACAGATCCTCTCCAACTTGCACTGGAGTGAGAGGAAAGGCTAATACGAGATGAATGCAAATACGGTTTCATGGCTTTGGTTGTAGGAACATGGACTAAGAGGGGATTTGGAGAAGGATAGCACAGCAAAGGTGAGAAAACTGAAGGACTGGGCAGAGGGGTCCTGCAGAGAATGAACTGCGTTATTTCAGAGAATAGGCAATTCTGAGATGGTTCAGGATGATAGAACTAGTGATGTGAAGCAGAGGTTGGGATAGGAGTGCAGACAGCTGTGAAAATGAAGCTGAAGATTTTACTTCACTTGGTAAGTCAAGGGTTTTCTAATGGATTCAGTACCTCCCTTTGATCGTGAAGGCTCAAGGGGGAAGTAACATGATCACCAGCTGAAATCCTACATACACATTTACCTCTGAGTAAATCCCTTTGAACTCAATGGGGCTTATTTCCAAGTAGACGGGTATAAAACTGCATTTTTTGTATCCGTCCCATTGTTAGAGCTACTGCAGCTGTAGATCAGAATATCTTTCAATTCGCCTATTTGGTCATTACTGGATATTTTCTAATGCAGAGGATCAAAGATCAGAAAATTGCTGTTTGCCTCCTATCCTTAGGAAGAATGCCACATATAAACAGCTTTGCTTCCTGAAGCAGTCCCTGGCTGCCAAGATTTACAAGGCACACTCTGAGCCCTTCTGAGAAGATTGAGGTTTTTAGCCGTTTGGTATTTCACCCACGTTATCGGTCACCTTCAGCTTTAACCTCTGGAGACACAAAAGCTTCATAACAAACCATGAGCTGGTCAGGAGGAAGGAGAAAAAGGTTTGCTGTCTGTGAACACATTTCAATCTGGTCATAGGGAAATTAATCTCATCACTTACATTATAAATCAGAAGTCCTGATTCTGGTCTGGCTCCCTTTCAGAGTATGGTTAGGGAAAGAGACTGGGAGAACTTGGTGAAAACCCCCATCAGCCCCAATGCTCAGGGGATGACCTTGTGCTAGTCTCTCTCCCTCCCAGCCCAACCTACCCCGCAGGGTTGTTGTGAGTGTGAAGTGGCCCAAGGGACAGAGAATCATGTGTGTTGCCTTGAGCACCTTGGACAGGAAATCAACATGCAAAAATAAATCCATAAAAATAAGAGGTGTGGATATAATCTATCTGCATTTCCTTAGCGCAGTGACTGATTGTTTATGACGCAGCTGCTTGGGTTATTTACATCATTTCTTTAATGCCATTGTTTAAGGCTGCAGTATTGTGGTCACTGAATGAGGAAAAACACTTGGAGAAATTTCCAGTGGATCAAAGGGATTTGGATTTCTATGAATCCAACCAGCAGATATGGCTGCTAACCAGCTTTTGTTCAAGTTGGATGGATTTGGGAAACTTGCAAGCCAGTTTTTCTCTTTTGGTATTGGAGGGAGAATTTGGGGTAATTACTACACATATGGGACACATGATTTTACTAGATAAATGAAGGCTTGGGGAAATCACAGGTAAGAAAAAAATAAAAATATATTCCCTTTCCCTAACATTCCCATTGTCCAACAGTCTCTAGGAAAATGGGGAAAATCAGCTTTCACCCAAATTTCCTATCCCTTCTTTTCTGGTTTTGTTTTTTCCTCTGGACCTCTACTGCCCCAAATAATAGTGTGATTATCTTATGTGAGTGATATTTTAATTGATATTTTAATTCTTCCATTTAATTTTTTGCTGTATGTTTAAATGTGAAGCAGTATATAAATCAGATATCTGAGTACCTGGTATTTAGAGACATGCAAAACTTTCCACATATGGAATGGTGGCACTTGTATGGCAATTGCGAATCAAGCAACAGCCTAGGGCAGGGTCGGCAACCCACGGCTCCAGAGCCACACATGGCTCTTGAATCCCTCTGCTGCGGCTCCGTCACTCAAGACACGCCGGCACAGGCACTGATCTGCAACCCACGCCAGCACAGCCCCCGATCTGCCACACGCGCCAGCACAGCCGCCAATCTATGACATGCGCCGGCACAGCACAGCCCCGATCTGTTTCATAAATGCAACACACTATAGTTTTTTTATACATAGCATAAAGGTAAAAAACGAAATATGCAGTGTTATTTTCATTTTAGAGGTCAAAAGAGTTTTGCGGCTCCCGGTGTTTTCTTTTCTGTGGGAAACGGGCCCAAATGGCTCTTTGAGTGTTGAAGGTTGCTGACCCCTGGCCTAGGGCATCCATAAAAGAGTGGTGCTTAAGAGCGTAGGCCTGGGACCTGAGTGATCTGGGTCCTCGTCCCCACTCAGCTATGGAGCCAACTGGATAACTATGGGCCAGGCACAGGCCCTCAGCCCAACCTGCCTCGCAGGGCTGTTGTGGTGGGGATAAGGTTGAGAGCCAAAGGAGGGAAATGAAGTAAGCCACTGTGAGTTCTTTGAAAAAGAAAAAAAAGCAGAATATAAATCTGCTAGATAAATAAACGAGGTCCCCCTGAATGACTGGTCAGCGCTTCTTCACAATAAAACTATGCTGCAAAATGGTTCCTCGTTGCTACATTCATTGTCTACAACTTGCTGAGTGTCACAAAATGTGTCACAGCAGTTGCCGGGTATTTCAAGTAAGTTGTCATGGGACCAAAATATCCTTTAAACAGAAAGTGTATCCCAAGGGAACATTCTGTGGTATATTTCAAAAAAGCGGCTTTGTGTGCTTGTGCAGGTGTGTGCACCCTGGGCTGGGGGGTGCTTGATTATCAAATGGCAGCGACAGATAGTCCCACATTCTCTTTTTCGTCCAGCTTTCTGCTCACCAGCAGCCAAACAACTGCCTCTAGGATCCACATGTAATATGTAAGGACAACAAGTCCCACCCACCCATGTTCCCCAGCAACTGGTGTACATTTGCACATGGTCTGATACTGGATGTAGCACACAGCCATCAGGACAATCAGCTGTTGATAGTCTTCTCCTCCCTAAATCTATGTACTACACAGTCCTGGACAGTGAAACTTTTTTCCTGCATGGCCCTTCCAGTCTAGATCCTTGTGGCTCCACATTATGCTCTGTGTCTGGATTTCTCAGATGGAATGGAACCACACCTAGAGTGGAGCAGAGATTTATCGAGGGGTAGTTCTGCTCTGGTGGGGTATTAGGTGCAGCCAGTGGGTGATCTGCATTGTGCTCAAGATGCATAGGAGTGCACAATGCAGTGGCTTGGTTATTCCATTTTAGAATTTGGTTCTGCAACTGGTTTGTAAGTAGAATATTTGTTTCTGAAACTTATATTCATTTTGCATTGCCATTGATTTCAGTGGGAGACCCCATCTGGTCTTCTGCTGCTTCTGACTTCTATGTTTTCCATCTGTTTGGCATGAAGTCTCTGCTACCACTCCAAAAACAAAACAAATCAAATAAACCAACAAGCAAAACCATACACCAAAAGCAGACTTGCTAAATATCAGATAAACAAGATTATATGTCCCCATTACATGAACAATTTAAGAAAGTACACAGTGGGAACCTAAATGGCTCCATGCACTTCTCTTTCCTTTTCCTTCCTGTAGCTCTTATTCTGATCACTCCAGGCTGTTCTGCTATGCTTCTAATTGGAAAAAAATAAGAACATTAAGAAATTAAGAGAATCCAATGGATTTTCATCTAGAAATCATTTGTTTCAGTCACTTCGGTCATTTACTTATTTTTTCATCCTTTAAAAAAATAATGCATACCCCTACTGTGGTCACATAGTATTTTGAAGATAATGCTCCATCCAATTCATTGTGGCTGGGAAATGGCACTCCCCCCACCCCCCCCCCCCCCCCCAAAAAAACAAGTGGAGAAAATTCAGGAAAAATCTGCAACAGTCCCCTTTTCCTGTGGAATTAAGTGCCACAGGTAGTCTTGATAGCCATCAACTGGGATGGCTTTCCAAAGGGATTGGATGGATTCATGAAGAAGGGGACTATCAGTGGCTACTAGCCTTGCTGGCAAAGTATTACTTCCTTTACCAGGGATGGGACACCTGAATGCACCAGTTGCTGAGGAGCTTGGGCAGGAGGAGGTCTTGCACCCATCCTGCCTGGGCAATTGTGTGGACAGCTGGTTTGCCATCATGTGTACAGAGTGTTGGGTCAGATGGACATTGGGCCTGATCCAGCAAGACTGCTCTTGTTTTTCTCAGAGGGGTCTAGAGAAAAAGCAACTCTCCAAAATATTCTCAGAACAAAATATCTTCAGAGATGTCAGAAAAGACTCTAGGGTCAGTCTTTTCAAAACCTGAAATGCAAACAGAAATTGTGCCTATCTCTAAAGGCATAAGGATTCCGAAGTCTTCTGTTTCTGGCACCACTAAAGCTACGTGTCAAATGAAATGAGAAATATCTCAGTGACTAATAAGGTCTGATTTCCAGGATGGTGTAATTTGCCTGCCTAACAAGGAACAAAATTTATTTAGTTTAACTCAATTAGTACTCCCCGCCTTTTTTCTTCAGCAATGTGTTCAGAAGCAAGCCAAACTGTTTCAGGAACCTGCTTCCTGGAGTCTCGTTGGCGCCCGCCATGGATCATGTTAACTCTGCTTTGGTGACCTCTGCATCCTGCAAGCAGAGGTTCAACAGTGTGTACGCCTGCCGATTAAGTGAAATAATTGTAAGGTTAAATAAGCAGATAATACTTCAGAGCTGTAATTCAGCAAACTCACCTTTTCAGGCAGGATGGAATCGAATTCCACCAGAGCATTGGAAGTAAACATTTGCTGAACATTTCAAATGTTGTCGGTGTATTGCAGGCACCCTGGGGCTGTCTTGCCTCTTAAACAGCCGCTGTCTTTCATCTATGCAGACCTGAACCCTGAACGTACAAGGTAGTATCAGATGCCACAACAAATAGAAAGTGTTTAATGCTGAGTGAGATGTACCCTTCTCTTTTAGGGAAAGGTGCAAGGAAGGCTAGGTTGTTCTATGCCTGTTTAAATGGAGCTCCATGAGCCCTGGAGAAGTTACCTGGTAACCCCCGCAGACCATGCCGCATAGCTCAGGGATGTAGGATTTCATGCCCGGCCTGTCTCTGTTGCCTTTGGTCCCACTCCTTTTGGTTTCAGCCCTGCCCACTCCAGGAACCCCCCTCCAAGAGCTTCTCTGAAATGCCCCCATGAGGTTCTGCACCTCTGCTCTATTCCAAGAGGCACTTCCCAGGACTTACAGCCTGAGAAGTTTTAGGTTGAACCTTGGACCGTCAGCAAAATAGATCCTGAAATCCTGAAGCCACAGTGTCCATAAAAACAATGGAGTGTATAGGAAAACACAACGTTCAGGGTGGTGTAGTGGTTAAAGCATCAGCCCAGAACTGGGAGTCCTGGGTACAAATCCCCTCTCAGGAATGACACTCATTGGATGACCTTGGCCCAGTTGCTTCTCATGGTTAACCCACCTCACAGGGTTGTTGAGAGGCTAAACTGGAGGAAGGAAGGAAGGAAGGAAGGAAGGAAGGAAGGAAGGAAGGAAGGAAGGAGGAAGCTCCTTGGGACTAGAAGAAGTTGATGTCATAATTGCAACCCTATTTGCCACGATATGCACCATTGCTCACCGGACCGGAGCCCTCTGGTTGTAATGGAGAACAAATCCCATCACTCATGGCCATTTGCCATGTGGGCTTGGAATGCAGCACAGGAGGCTGTGATGGCAAAGAGGAAGGGCAGCTCTGGGGCAGGGGTTGTCAGTGGGGCTACTGTAAGATCTGGGTCCTGGCCATGCCTCCCCTTGAGATCAACCAGACCCTCCTTGGCCACCTCTCTTCCTCTCTAGGTTCTGGCACATTTCAACACACATTTGCATCCTTTAGCAAATGTGCCATGCAAATATGTAAAAATTTACTGAAGTGGAATTTCGGTCTGAGAATTTCAGTCCCTTTACCCCAAGAGTGAAAAAGAGCAAGGATCCAGTTGAAGTGATGTTGTTCTAATACAAAGAGACAGCAATCTTCTGTTGCTCTACTTTTTGCGGATCTGCAGCCCCAAACCTCTGACAGAGTGTGGGAAGAAGGGATTGTTCATCTTGCTGGAAGAAGGCGCAAGCAAGATGGATGTTCACCCTCACCCTGCTTTACACTTTCAGAAAACAGCCGCTTCCAGGTGAGCTGCCCAGTGAGGCTAGAGATCAGCCAGCTCTGCCTTCCAAAAGGTATGAAAACAGGAGAAGGTGCATCTTGCACCATAGGACCGAAACCTGGGCACATAGAACTGAAGCTAGACTTACGCAAAAAATGGCCTTCCAGCAATCATACTGCCTGTTGGTGGGTGGGTGGATAACAGAAAGCATTTCAGCACATTTCTCTGGCAGGAGAAGAAATTCTTCAACAGTGGCTTAGAGGTGGGATTCCCTCTTAGCAAGGACAGCAGCATAATTGCTTGGTTGATTGCTTTCCCCAGTGCTTTTTTTTTTTGAGGGGGGGGAGGGTGGTGGCGGGGAGGTTACACCTGCAAGTAGCATGAAGAGCAACAGCCTGGCCACCAGCCGGAGTGCAGAGAAGGGGCCCTTTGGTTACACAAAGGTCCGTATTGGGAGGAGGAGTTCTCTCTTTGTGTACAGCAGCCTCTTCAACCTGGTGCTGTTGTGAGTTGTTGAAAAACAACTCCCACAAGCCGCAGCCAACATGGGATGGGATTTCAACAACATGGGATGTCCAACAGCATCTAGAGGGCACAAACTTGGGAAAGGGTAGCATATAGAATACCTAACAGTCACTTTCCACTGCCTATTTTAAACCAAAAGCCAATCCACTGCATGCATGAGTGGATGACTTCATGTGTTGCGAGAAAGGATCTCTCTCTCTCTCTCTCTCTCTCTCTCTCTCTCTCTCTCTCTCTCTCTCTCTCTCTCAATCTGTTTATCTATCTCATTCTCTCTCTCCCCCCCACCCCCGCCCCCCACATGCATACATGGAGTGCGCACTGGTAATGCAATCTGAGTTGGGACCAAATCTAAATCCAGGACTACACCCACGGCAGTCTCCCTTTTTCTCGCCATTGTCTTGCTCACAGTCAAGTTGTTAGCAATTGCAGCATGAAAACGTTCATGCTCTTTGGTGCATTTTGGAACAAGCCAAAGCCCTCCTGCCACAGAGTGGTTTGCACAACCAAGCGCACAGGTGCATTGCAACACAGATCCAAAAGCAGTGCCTATCCTTACAATGCAGTGCATGATGGGGATTCCCTTCCAGTCTCCATCCTTCATCTCAGTGACTTAGGGCATGGGCATATTGGCTGTGCCCTTCATGTTCATAAGCTCAGGAGCATCCAGAGTAGTGCACGAGGAATCGCAGAGGCAACCCTGGCCTCCTTGCTCCACCTGACCTGCATTTTAGTTAGGTGGCTTTTTTTGCCAACTACCAGGGGTGCTTCAGAGGGCGGGGAAGGAGACTGGAGTGCCATCAGGATATATAAGATCTTGGGGGCCCCACTCACCTCCCCTTCCCTCCTCCACCCCCCAAAAGGCACTCTTTGCCCTCTTTTCTAGGTCGGTTTTCTAACCTTGGACAGCCAGCCAGCACAGTTCCTTCTGCACTGGTGGGAGGGGAGGGGAGGGGAGGGGGCAGGAGCATGGATTTGCAGCTCTGAGGCTGGCACTGGCTCTCTGGCCTCAGAATGCGGATCCAGATTTTCTATGCCACCCATAGGCCATAGGATCACCTCTTAGCTACGTACCTGCAATACTGCTTGACTCACTGGTAGAACTAAAGTGTTTGCAAGCATTACAGGATGACGAGCCAACACTGTCAGGACTGGGAGCATTGCTGCTTTCAGGGCAGGGCTTTGAGGCAGAAGTCCGGGACCCAAAACAGGAGAATGAGCAGAAGGGCCCCCGAACAGAATAGGATGTGCTTCACAGATGTGGAAGTAAGTGAATGATGCACATTACTTTTCAAGAGAGGCCCCCTGATGCACACACCATAAATCCAGAGTCTAAAATTGCCTAATTGCACCACTGCTAGAATCAACTGGCACAGATCGACATTTCCCATGATGCATATACTGGAGTTATTCCCACCCACAATTTATATACGTACTTCTTGATATCAGTATCTTTCTCTGTGTGGGGAGCAAAAAGAAAAGGGTGAATTTTTGAAATGTTGTTGTTTGTCTCATATTGTGGTAAGGAAAAATAAAAGTCAACTCTTCCATGACATATTTTTTCAGTACAATGAACACGGGGCTGTAAGAATTTCTGAAACATTTATCCACATGTTTATTTTGTCTTTGCCTGACAATAGCCAACCAGCTCTGCTGAATGCAGACTTTTTGCACATATAATCAAGCCCAGTCCAGTCATTCATTTTTGCTTGCAAATTTGACACATTTTCACCACATTAAAAATACAAAAAGGTGCCAGCTGCAAATCATCTCCGAAGAATCAGCTATTTTGTCCTCATCAAAAAACACACCCAGCCGAAGGCTCACAAAGCAGGCTTGGAAGGAAACAATATTCTCAATATCAGGAAATATCATCAGCCAATCTATCAGACCTCTATTAGGAATCTATAGCACCAGAGGGAAGGAATAAATCTGGATAAACCCAGAAATGCTGTCACCTCTCTCAAGCAGAACACAAACTTGTATATGAATGTGGACACTCACTTGGAAACATACGAAAGCCAGGCATAATCTTTGATACAAGGCAAGTGGTTATAGAGACATAGAGCAAGTCAATATCTCACAATCTGGTAACTTTGGACATGGCAACTTCCCTTCATCCCCACTTCAATCATCACTTTAGAGGTATTATTACTCCTCCCTCTATGAGGCCAAATGTATTTTAAGCCTTATCACGATCACTTTCAGCATTGTGTTCATCTGAGTTTCATTCTTTCGCAAGAAATCTCAGGTCCCCCACCCAGGCATTTCCACATGTGAATCACCTCTGGAGGGGTTTGCATCTGCTTTCAACATTTCTGGAATTATGGACTATCGAATGATATCACTTAGAGGAGGAATGTGGCACTTGGCTGAGTTGGGCAGAAATGGATGGCTCTCCTTTAGCCAGCCCTCTCTGGGCAAATCCTATCTTGGGACAGGGCCCTGCCCTCAGATGTCATTTTGACTCCCACCAAAGAACCATGTGGATTATACAGAACATGGGGCAGGGGAATTGCTTATTTATTTAGAACTTTCCTAGACCATCTCTTACCATGGTCTCAGGACGCTTTAACAATAAGGCAATATAAAATTAAACTCACCATCCTAATAAAATTTCCAAACAGCAATAAAACCCCTATTAAAACAACCAAATCTTAAAACATTGGGAAAATTAATAAGTTTTAGACTGGAGTGGAAAAGAATAAAGTGATGGCGCCAGGTGAACCTCTCTGGGGAGTGAATTCCACAATTGGGGTGCCACCACAGAGAAGGCCCTTCTCTGGTAGTCACCCTCCTACTCTCCTTCAGGGAGCGCCCCCAGAGAAGACCCTCTGCCCTGGATCGTAAGGGGTAGGCAGGCACATATGGAAGGAGATACTCCTTCAGATAACCAGGCCCTAAGCTGTTTTGGCCCGGTCAAGTTGTTTAAACTTGTTTAAACCTCTTAATTAACAAACAAGTTACTCCAGTTGATTAAGCAGCCGATTCTACCACGTGAGACGAAGGCATTTCTCTTTCACTCATACTCAGGAAAGAACGCCTCTTCTCAAATGGCACTGCTTGCAATGACTGATGTGCACAATACCTAAAGCTAAGCCAGCCTGCTTCACAAATCCAAAATGAAAATCTATGCACATTTGATTACACCTCCTGGAATTCATCAGCTAAGATTTGTTTAACTGGATAACAGCTCCAGTTTGAACAGCATCGAATGTGATTTATACTGCACTGTGTTCATATGAGAAAGGCCATAATTATCTGCAGATTTACTCACCTGCCTAGCAGCAAAAATTCTCCGGCCAGCCCCAAGCGTCTCATAGCCATAAGCAGCCCTCGCACAGTCATCCCCTCGCAGAAACATGCCACGACTCGTGCCTTGGGTAAATGGCTCCGTAACTTCTCCAACAGCTTGTCAAAGCTCTGCTCCCCAGCATTGCTGTAGATCTTGTAGGAATGGGCAATGCAGATGCCTTCCTTGGCCGACATGTCTTTGAAGGCTTCCATTCCACTCTCGCCATAGTTTCCTAAGTGCAAACACACAAGCAGGAAGAAATTAGCCACGTGATCTTCACAGAGTGGTTGCATGTAACAGAAACGTGATTCGGACCAAGTGCTACGGATCTTTTGCATTGTCCTAAAAACTGTTCACAAATTGTTCTGCTTCTTTTCTGATGGTGTAGTTTATTTGTACTGCACAATAACAGTGGGATTCTAGTTAGGGATGGGCAAAGACATGATATTCAAGGTTGTCAAAGTTCTTTGGATTCTTCCTCAAAGTTATTTTCATCTCATTTGCATCTCTGCCTGCAAGTGACATGGGTGGGGCTGTGATTGGGAAAAACTACATTTTAAAAAGTGCATTTTTAAAATGCACTTTTAAAAATGCAGATTTTAAATGATGCATGAAAATGCACCTTCCTCCCAAAACTGAAGTGTGAGAATGCCAGTTTCAGAAATATTTGTGCAAATGTGTGTCTTTGGCATTGTGCACTTGCAAAAGTCCCCACTTTTGAATATGAAAGCAAGTCTGACAAATTGAGAAAGTTTGGGAAAGCTTTGACATATGTGCATTTAACATTACCATGACCAGGCAAGACGCATTTTGGGATGCTAATTTTACATGTCAGGGGAGGAGAGCATGGGATAAACGCCTTTTAACACGAAGAAACATGCTCATTGCTTTATCCTTCTCCTTGTGTTTAGGGGTACAATTTATGAACATTGTTAATGCATGCACGCATTTACACACCCTATTGTGAATTTCAAAAAAATAAGTCCATGAAAGTACAAAGAAGGAAAAAGATGACCAGACAGTTGTGAACGTACCAGGTATACAAAGGCTTCAACAAAGGCAGAGCTTTTTATATCTTATAAAACTTTTTATATCCAGTTTTATATCTTTTCAAGAATGGTGACATTATGCCCTCCATTCAAATGTTGAAAGGGTTGCATTATAGGAGGTGAGCTTTTATTTTACCAGTCTTGCAACATTCATCTTTTACCTGTCAAAATATGGGGCATCTATTGACCCTACATTAACTTCCAGGAAGCAGACAAATAATATAAAAGGATGTATGCATCAGTGAATAGTAAAGTGTTCCAATGCAAAATTTATCCATAATATAACCTCGTCCCACAAAGAGGCAACTATATTGCCAAAACATATGATTAGTGGCATTACATCTCTAGCAATGAGCCAATAGAGAAGCCCTTAGTGAGGAGGCATTCTGGCATCCAATAGACATAAAACAAGGCTTTCCAATTAATAATACCTTATCTGTGTTCCACTGAAAGTATGTAAGTGATGATCCACTGCCTACACAGAAAAGTCAATTCCTTATCGCATGCCTGCTACACACCCTGTGTATCATATTTATTCACTGTTAATAAGAATATGGATCCAGCCATCATGGGTTCATATAACTGATCAGTCTCAGTGAGTATTTTTATTTATTTTTCGATTTATATCCTGCCTTTTTCCTACAAAGGGCTCAAGGCAGCTTACATCTCCTCCTCCATCTTATCCTCACAACTACAACCCTGTGAGGTCAGTTGGGCTGAGAGTCTGTGACTGGCCCAAAGTCACCCAGTTGGCTCCATGGCCAAGCGGGGACTCGAACCCAGATCGCCTGAGTCCCAGTCCCATGCTCTTAACCACGACACCACACTGGCTCTCCAGTGGCTCTCCTATTTCCAGGAGCAGAGGAGACTGTGGAGCTGTAAAAGCATGTCTGGCTCCACCATTGCCTCGGGTCAAGATGAGGGTACTAACATATTATCTAGGAAGCCAAGTGGACCCAAGTTAGGAACGTGAGAGAAATTCATTTGGGGGCAGGAAGCCATTGGATTCCCTCTCTTGGCTCCCTGGACTCCAGCCCACTTTGCAGCAGCCCTGAGTCTGCGCTGGTGATGCTAAATGCACGTGCGCCAGCGTTCACCAGGAGCAGAGCCCCACAGGGCTGTTCTTCCACATGCTTTGCCTCCACTGCTAGCAGCAGTGAACTGGGAAGAAGGTCGGTTGCCGGGATGGTCTTGCTGTGCCCACTCACAGTGCCCTCTTCCTTATCCTGCAGCAGCTCCGGAAGAGGAAGGTTGCGAACTGCACCACCAGGGGCGTCCATGAGCATTCATGGACTTCCTCTTGACTTGGCTCACTTTGCAGGACCAGGCCAAGCATGAGAAAATGGGTGTGAGAGGGATGGATTCCTAAAGGGTTCATCCCAACCCTGCCCTGAATGGCATTCATGTTTGTACATGCCAGAATGAGAGAGAGAGAGAGAGAGAGAGAGAGAGAGAGAGAGAGAGAGAGAGAGGTGGACGCACGAGGGAGGCAGGAGAAAAGGCATGTACAATTGGAAGGGTAGACTAATGCAAGCAAGGGCATGTTCATGCAATTTGCTCTCAGAAATTTCCCATGCATGCACTGTATATGTGGATAATTTCATTTCATGTATTACCTTCCTGTACTTCCTAAGAAACAAAGCTCTCTGGGCAGTTCAGAGTAATAAAAGAAAGGCTAGCAATACATCAGTTTCATTAAGTACATTATTACCGTAAGCAACAACTGAAACTGTTTGTTTCATGAATACTAGCATTACAATATTTCAAATCAGTTAAAGAATAGGCAAAATCCATAATTAAAACACAAGATTAATTATCATTTTTCAATCCTGGGTAAGGCAAGGCCAAACACACCAAATAAAATGTGCTAGAAAATACAGACTGTGATATATAAAATGGGGAAGGAGCAGAATAGAACAATGCCAGGTCTGTCCCTAAAGGCACACACAGCTTCACGTCCCCTCGCTGGTTTCATGGTCCCTGACTCCATCCTGATGTCCATGCACTGAAACTGGACGTCGGAAAGGAGTGGCCCATGTCCAGACGACGCTAAAGGATGGAGTAGGTGACCAGTGTGAACTAGTGTGGTGTGTGTGCTCATGGATGTGGGTGGGAGGGGGACTGGATACAGAACAACAATGGCAAATAATGTCGTTATTTGTTTTTCGGTGCCAGGTGAAGACCTTTTTATTTAAACGTCATTTTAATTGTTAACAATATTTACCTATTTATCTGGCCAGGGCGACTTCTTTTCTTTTCTTTTATAACTTTTCTAACTTCTTTTATATTGTTTATATTTGTTATTCATTTTATATTATTAATTTTAATTTTATATTGTTATTTTTGTATTGTATTGTATTGTGTTGTAAGCCGCCCCGAGGCTTTGGCAAGGGGTGGCATAGAAATGTTCTAATAATAATAATAATAATAATAATAATAATAATAATAATAATAAATAATGCATCCATTTGTAAAGTTTATATGCCTTCATTTGTGTGTGCATCACTTCCCTAGCATGAGGACCAACATGGAAGACTGGTTTTGTATGTCCTTTTATCATCAAACTTGCATAGCTAGTGCAGCTTGTCACAACAGGTCAGAGAAGGAGATAAATGGGTGGAATTCATACTTGCCAGTGGTCAGTTCGGGCACCCCAGTACACCGGCTGAGAGGCAGTATCCCAGTGCATAATTAATTTAAGCACTAGGTGGCACTGGTTTTGGCGGCATCCTGACTGAGTCATGCACTTCCACTCGCTGTTCTGTTCTGGTGCACAAGAGCCATTAAAATCCTCCCTGACTGGCATGACCTCTAAGCTTTCCAAGATATTCAGCATCACAGTTCAAAGCAGCAAAGATGAGAATACGGTGTGAACAATTATTCACATGGAGGCACTGAATGGTGCAGCTGTTCTCCAGACTCCCAGGCCAACCTCATCTTCTGGGTACCGGATAAAATGCAGCTGCTACCTTGGAAGTGTGAAACGGTTTGAAGCACTATCAGTTCTGTACGCTGCACAGTAAGCAATGCTGCCTCACAGAAGATGCTTCAAAAATCATGAGGCCTCTTGCTGAGGTGTTATGATTTTCAGGTTTTGAGTGAGGAAAGACTATATCTTTGGAAACTGTATAGCTAACCAAACTGTCTTAAACAAGTAGATCAGTTCTTCCCATTGTGAATACTTCTGGATTATATGTGCTTGAGGGGACATGGAAGAAAATGCAACCTGGCTTTGCTATCAAGAGGGTTCCACCCAAAAAGAACTTGACATGAATAAGCATTGGCTAATTAAATTTTCATCTGAATTATCCTGGTGATGAGGGAGAATTTTTGAGTGAACATGCATATTTAATGGCACTTATATAGCAGGAAGTAATGACAATGTTTCATTACAGTGAAAAAATGTACATGTTTGTTGTTTTTCTGTTATCACTTCCCCATTCACAGAGAGCTCTATCATCAGAACTGTTTAGAACAGACTAGGAAGTCTCAAGAGAGACTAATGAATACATCAGTACCCAGGGGCTACACATGATAAAAAGGGTACCCAGGTGGGATCTCAGTTAGGGATGAGGGAGGAATCTATTTCGGTGGGAATCCACCAGATTCTTTAGGCCTAGCTCCCCAGATTCTGGCCCACTTTCTTTCATCCATGATTCTAACTTCCTGATATCCACACTGAACATTCACATGAATGTAAGTGGCATCCTTTTTATATTCATGTGCCTTGCAGCCTTTGATGGTGCTGTGGAAGAAGGTTGCGGGTTGCATTTGTACTGCGGACTTCCTCTTGGCACAGCTCCCTTCCTAAGCGAGGGCTCAGCATGAGAAGAGGGCAGCAGGATGGAAGAGGAAAGCATTCCAGACAGTCCAGGATTTAAGCAACTGGAGACCTGGGCTAGGAGATCTTGGGAGGCCCAAACTTAAAAGCATCGTATCACGAGAAACAAAGTCTTGTTCTCTTCTTTAGCTGCTCAATAAAATTAGAACATTGCTGAAATTTTAGCATTGCTAAAAGGATTGTTTATAAATTTATAGCCTTTATTAAGTTTACAAAAGTATGGAATTAATGAAGAATTCACATAGAACATTCACGGGGGAATCATAGCTATGTTATAATGTTACCCTATATACAGAGTCAGAACAGTTTCTTTCAAGCTTTTTTGGAGTCAAATTTATCCATTATATATCTAAAAGCAGTAAGTTGCAGTTTCTCATTTTCCATACAGAGAATGCTTACATCAGACAAACCCTCCTGGGACCTTGTTGATTGCAGATAATTCTTTATCCTTTTTAGTCTTGAAAATGATCTTTTGCCTAGGTATGCCCCTGATTTTTATTCTTACAAAAGAAATAAGATTAATGCTAATTTTAAAAAAATGGCAGGAGGCCAAGACTGGCCTAGATTATGAGGCCCTGGGCTGCATTCCTCTTAGTCCACAGGAAAATCCAGCACTGATTCCAGGGAGGAGCATCACAACCCTGTTCTTAGCCACTCTTAGGCTACGGAGTAAAGCTGGATTCGGTCAGAACCCTGCCTAGGACCAGGCTTCCTGAGGTTTCCGCACATGCCCTGGGAAGTCTTTCCTCTCCTGGTCCCTCAGCTGCACCTCAGAGCCAGTGCTGAGGAACAGTGCGAAGTCCTACCAGAGAGGATGCGACCTACACTGGGGATGGCACAGTTGGAAAACCACTGAGAGCTGGATCCACTGCCTTTCCTGCCACCAACACCAAATACTAGTGAAGCCTTCCATGGCTGAAGCCTGCGGGACTTTGGCCAGGACCCGCCAATTTAGCATGCTGGAGTAACTGGCTACCTCAGGCAAACATTCTGTTCTGCAATTTACATGCAAGTAGACCTATAATCTAGATCTTCCAGGGCATTGTCAAAAATGCCTGCCTCTGACAGAGAGTGAGAGAGAAGAAGAGATAAGACACTGACTCTAGGATGGATGAAAGAAGGGAAGGATATGAATGTCCCTCCCCATTTTCACTTCTGCCTTGCTCCAACCAGCAATTGCCCATCAGGGGAATGCAGATCTAAGCCAAGAAGATTCCTCACATATTGTTCTATATGGTTGATTTTCATTTAAGTAACATGCCTGCTGGGTAGGCACGTCCCAGGCTTCTGCAAAGGATTCAAATGAGTTTAAATTTCTCAGAACACTGCCTGTGGATTCCACAGCAGATTGGCTTTTTCTGGGTGGCATAGGGGGCGAGGATTTGCATTGGGATATTCACTGATTAACATTAAGTAATGTGCATTCATGAATTTGTACAAATGCATGTTTCAGCTAATGTGGTGGGATGTATTAGCATGAATGTGAATTAGCAAAAGGAGTATGAAATTCTGGCTAAAAAAAATGAGTTCCATCAAGCAGTGTATGATGGAATGCCAAGACTTCTGACAGTCTGTGAAGAACAGATGCCGCAAATTTAGCAAAATCCATATGTTGGTGTGCTTGCTCTGAGGAAAGGTAAGGGTATAAATCACTGGGAAAAATAAGCAAACAAATAATGCAGTTGTCTGGATCCCATAGCGCCATTGTTCAATTAATGCCCAACAACACTGCAGGGTAGAGGATTATCCGGCAAAAGAACAGCAACAACTGAACCAAGGAACCAGGAGGAAATGTGATTCACCAGGAAAGCTTTTCTGCTGAATTTTGCAAGGTCTAAAGATGGAAAAAAACTAGCAATGACATTTGGGCATTTAGTGTGTTTGAACATTTGGGACATGCCTCCTGTTTCAACTAAGTACAACCAGCATTTATTTATTTGATTTCTATCCCTCCTTTCCTTTTTTATAGAACGCAAAGCAGCTTACACCATTCTCTTCCTGCTGCTCTCAATCTTATCCCCACAACAACCCTGTGAAGTAGGTTGGGCTGAGAGTCTGTGGCTGGCCCCAGGTCATCCTGTAGGCTGCATGGCTGAGTGGGGACTAGAACCCAGATCATCTGAGTCCCAGTCCCATGCCCTTAACCACTACACAACACTAACTTTTCACCTGCCACAGAAGAGAACTTAGGACCTCAGTGGTATGGAATGGGCTTCCATGGGAGGTGTTTGAAGCCCCATCAGTGGGGGTGTTCAAGGATAGGCTATACATGCACATTGTAGGCATAGGTCAGACTAGATGGCCCAGGAGACCCCTTCTGACTCACTCTGTTTCTATGTTTCTATATCTATCAATATGAGAAAGCGATTACAAACGAATATCTACATATGTCTGCCTGCCTGTGAACACTGCCCTAGAATCTAAACTGGATAAAGGAGAAACATTTTAAATAAGTAAATAATAAATTCAATGGTAATAAATCATTCTCCCAGTATTCAAAGGACTGAAAAACCTGAAACCATGGTCAATTCTGCAATTTCTTTAGGCTTCCTTATTTTTTCCCACTGGCTTTAACCCATCTTAAAACAGGTCCTATCTATTTGGTGTTTACTCTGAAACAAAACCTCCAAGAGTTTCTTCTTCCAAAGAGTAATGACGGCTTCCATTTCTGCCAGATTACAGGATGATGGCTGAACAATAAAGACCAAGTCTCCAGTGGAATGAAATACCAAGCCTGTATCTCATCTGCTGAAGTGACCTGAATTGTTTCCATATTTCACTTTTGTGTACTTGTGATCTATAAACTCAAATTGCTGTCAGACATCTGACTGGTTTTAAAATCAATGCTATGTATGTGGAGAGGAAAAACAAGCCATTAGAAGTAGTCAAAGCCATAACACAGAGACAAAAATGGAGGAAAAGATGGACTGCAATTTCATGGAGTGGGAGAGTACCACAGGGAGACAGGAGAAGGGTCAAAATAAGTTGAACAGGTACATTCCATCACTTATTTGGCCAACAATAATCCTGTCTGTCCAGGAGAGACTTCCTCCTGCTTCACTAAAATTCATTTGTCCAGAGGGAGCAGAGAAAAGACACTGCTGATTCCAAGACAGACATTCCAAGCCAAGCTTGCTTAGGCTGCAGTCCAAGAACCCCAACTTTCCAAAGTGCCAGGGAGGGGAGGGAAGGGAGGAGACTAGGCTTCTGAAGGACACTGGCATATGGAGATGGTCCCGGCCTTGTCTGTGCCTCCTTCCCCAGCATGCACCTTTTCCAACTCTGGGGGAGGGGGGAATTGCCCCTCTCAGAACAATTCTTTCCACACACTGGCTATGAGGTGGCAGGTCAGGGGCTCAGCCTGCAGAATCCCAGAGCCAAGGTTGCTAGACCTCCATGCTGGGACTTGGAGAATCCTGTGGCACCCCAGACAACTTCAGGCGGCCATAGGATTGTTCCCACACTCACGTTGGCCTGGGATAGCCTCCTGTTTTGCACGATCAGGATAAGAATTGGCCAATAGGGTCTTATAAGCAGTGTGACTAGTATTTTGCATTTGCTACATTAGCTCGAATTTTGCTTCGGTAACTATGAATGATTGCAACCGGAATGAATTGTTGTTGTTACTGTTATTAGGTGCCATCAGGTCATCTCTGATTTATGGCAAGGCTATGGATGAAAGCTCTCCAAAATGTCCTGTACATCAGTGTTTTTCAACCGCCGGTCCATGGACTGGCACCAGTCCGCCAGCATTTCCTGCCGATCTGTGAAAGAGCAGCTGCTGAGTGCCCTCACGACAGCAGCATCTTGCTCCCCAGGACCAGTGCAGGGCTAGCTGTGCTCTCGCTGCTAATTCCCCACTCTTCCTGCACCAAGGAGGCTGCAGAGGGGAGAGGCGGCTCAATGGGAACCAGCTGGGAGCTGCGCCAGTTCTACCCTCTGAGTCGACGGGGCCTTTTCCTTTCTCTGCTGTGCTTTCTCCTGGGAAGGCAACTGCTGAAGCGGGATTGTGCTGAGAGTGTTTCCTCTGCCAGTATGGGGGTCTGAGTGGGTGGGGTTCATTGTATTTCTGTATTTAACTTTATGAATATTACTGTATTAGGTAAAGTGGTTTGATTTTGTATTGCTCCAGTGTTAATACTGTATTTGAATTTGTATTTGCTATGAGCATAGTATTGCATTTATACAAATTTTGCATTTTGCTATTGTAAATTTTTGGTCAAGTATTCTTGAAAAGAAGCAACAGCAGATTTCACAGTAGCCTTATCTGAGTTACATATTGGTCTCTAAAAACTTCAGTTGTATTCAATTGCATTTAATTTCAATATTTTATTCTTTTATTAGCATTTTACTGCCCATTATTTTAGAGAATTTTCATTTTTGGTACTATATTTAAAAACTAAGTCACAAAATACTATATTATGTATATTATGCTTTTTATTTTTGCCTCAGTGGTCCCTGAAATAATTTTCTTATTTTTGCCAGTCCTCAACTGTGAAAAGGTTGAAAACACTGTTGTACATGACAACCGTACTCAGTTCTTCTAAGTTCGAGACTGTGCCTTCCTTTATGGAATGACTCCCATCTCATATTTGGTCTTCCTTATTCTTTTGCCTTGGACTTATTTATTTATTTAGAGCATTTGTATGCCTTGGGATGGCTTACATAACTAAAACATAATACAGATAAAATACAGATCCACCCTGGCTGCATATTAAAACCTATAAACTGATATTAAAAGTTATTAAAATATCCTTGAAATAAAAAGGTCTTAGCCTGGCGCCAAAAAACAAATAACGACAGCGCCAGGCGGACCTCTCTGGGGAGCGCATTCCGTAGGCGGGGCACCACTGCAGAGAAAGCCCTCCTCCGGGTACTTTCCCTAGCATAAGTATTTACAAGTATTTAATAAATGTTGGAAGAGGTACAGCATCAGAGTAACTTTTTATATGGTTTGTGGTCATGCCTCAAAGGAATCATGTATGTCGTAAGGACCCTTAGCCATGCAATGCCCACAATAATCACCTTAATTCACTTGTTATTCTATTGGGTTACTTAGAGAAAGAGACCATTCCAAAGCAAATTAATCATATTCTTGTTATCATCAGCCAAATTTCAATGGAGCACCATGACAGAAATGGGCTTTGATCAAGTATGAGTGGAGAGGCTGGCCAAAGTCAAGGAGGAATTGCTTATATAGGGCAACATATCTATGCAAATAGAAATGCTCCGCATCCTCATTTCAAGGATAATTTCTTGGGGACATGTTTCTGGCATACATTGACTGTAAAAAGGCCTGCTAAATTCAGGCTCTCTGCCTTCCCTCTATCTGGAGTTATACTTTCATTAAGTTTGAGGTCTGCTAATTCTGGAAAGAGAACATATGTGAAAACGAGTGGCTCTGTTTCAAGTGAGTGCTTGATTTAATGTGGGTTCATGAAACATCAGTTGATGCACCAGTCTTTTACAACTGAAAAAATGCAAATGAGTGTAGTAGGAGTGTCCATCGGATTTTGCTAAATCCTGAGATGAATTGGGTTGACTTCATCTGAATCAAAGCAGGGTTTGAAGGACACTGAATCCGAATCTGAACCCTCCTGAAGAGAAAAGGCCTAATGGGATGCAAACAACGTTTCTACAACAATCAATGCATTTCACCCCACCTGCCAATGCCTCATTTCAATTGTCAGCAAAGATGCTGAGATTAATTCTAGGTCTGGATTTTAGGATTGGTGCAGTCCCCATCCTGCCCTTTAAATCATCAACACCATCCTAATTGTGTATTCTGTATGACAATTAGATCCACTAGGGGAGCAAATGTACAGGATTTATTTATTTATTTGGAAATTTGTGTATGCCGTCCCATTTGCATAAGCCTCGGGACGGCTTCCAACATATAAATAAATATCTATACAAATACATACATATAAAATCTGGAAACATCCTGGCACAATAATTTAAAGCCAATAGGATTCTCACCTAGATGGTCACTACATATTTAAACACTTTTAAAACAGATACAGACCTGTTCAGCTATTCACAGCAAGGAATGCTGATGCCAAATTGAATAATGCTGGTGAGTCGTTTTGCAGATTAGCTACTTGGTGGTGAAAATGCAATTATTTACAGCTCTTTTCATTATTCAAAACTGCTCAGTGCTGTGTTTTCCAAAGGCGCCGTGCAGCCTCTTCTCTTAATTGTTTGGGGAAAATGCAAGTCACATTTTCTTTTTTAATGGGGCAGCTTCTGAGCCAAGCTGGATCTGATTACCCTCCTGATCCGAAGGGTATTAGAGCAGACAGCACTGTGTGGTCTGGGTGGAACTGCCACACATCCAAAGTGACAACTGGATGTGTCGGGACGCGAATGTGTCAAACACTCTGCAGCAAGATGAGTCGAGTGGTTTCTGAAAAGGCAGTCCTACTGGGGGTTCAGGATAGATGCAGCACTTCTGGGAAACAATCCTTGGAGGGTATCCTTTTCCCACTCTGTTCTGCAGAGATGTGTGCACATCGTTCTTTCTGAAGCAGGCATATCTCACAGGCACTGCATGTTAAGTTAGGACTTATTGGATCTGCCACTTGCATGGCCAGGCACTTGATGACTCAGAGAAGCAAAGGACAGTCTGGAGAAAGTCCCAATAGAGCCCTAATACATTCTGCAAAGATATATAGTGTGTGGACTTATATCTTCCACTCTTCCTAAGATGCCAAGCCAGGAAGCTTCACAGGCAACACATGATTGCAATACCTAAGGAGGTACAGAAACTGCCAGTTCTCTTTGCCCCAGTAGTTTCCCCCCCACTGTACTTCTGCATCAGTATTGCATCTTTGGAACATGTGTCTGTAGCAGTCACCAAGCGGAACAGAATGGAAAAGTGGCCATGCATCCTCTGTGTGTTAATATCTGGCATTGTGCTTCACGTTCTCCATTCAATAGCAGTGACAGCGGTGCAGTTATGAGCCACTGTTGCATGTTGCAATGCACAATGGATGTAATTGTTCCTCATGTTCCCCACTGAAAAGCAGACACCGCTGTTGCAAAGCAGCTCAGAGCAGATCCAAACTGTCATGTTTGGCATGTTTATTCTGTGCAAGCACTGTTGCATGCCCGATCCAGATATGCGCCAGGAGTCTCAATTGTGTATCACATCCTCCACCAGCGAAGGCGCTCAGGTCACCCAGTCACAGTGTTCCCTTTGGTGGGAAGACATGCAATGTGCTTCTATTTTAATTATAATAATATGGTTAGAGATTTAAACAGATCCTGCAACCTCAGCTTCCTGCAGCCAGTCATGCTGGAATTTTCAGGAAGCTCTTCTGCTTAATGCAGGATAGTTCCCTTAACTACGTCTTGTCTTGGCAGATCCAAAAATAACTCACAAACAGGTCAGCTATTTGAGACACTTATCAGCAATGGCGTGCATGGTTCTCGCCCGCATGTGTAGCAACATCTCTCCATGTTGTTAATCTACAGCCCCTGGAAAGTATCTCTGAAAAATATCCTGTCCTCCCATCTTTTATGTGGAGGTGGCCTTTGCTCCACCTCTGATCTGAAGCAGGGCTGGGGACACATGAGGAGGAGACTGAGTCAACACAGAGGTGTCCTCCTTCAAGCCAGGAAATGTCGACTGGGGCTCTTTGGCACTTCTCTGCAACTTCCTCCTCCAGCTTGTGTTGCATCCCACCCACCTGTCCTTAGGACCCTCAACTAACTACTTTTTATAGGGCAGGATACATCCTGGACTGACTCTTGGGTGTACCTTTTCAGGCTTTCTCCAAACCTTACCTGTTCAGGTGGATTATTGAATTGGCTACGTAATTTGTCTGTGCTTTATTCCTGGTCACAACTAGCGTGGAGTGTAGGCATTGAGCAATCTGAAAGTAGATGGCTCCCCCACATAAAGACTTTGAGGCACCTGGAGGCTGAAGGGATGGGTCCTAACTGAACTCTCCTTGCTGACTGGTTTGAGGAGAGGAGGGTACAGAAACCCCCTTGGTCTTGGAGGCTCCAGTCCATGAATCATTGGCCAAACAAAGCAAAGTCTCTTGGCCAGTGATAGCCCTTAGGGAGCTGGCTATGAAAGGCTGAATGGCAACTGGTTGGAAATGGGGTGGCCGTGTGTCCCCTTTTACAGAGGGAAGTCCTATATTCATTGGTTTTAATTGGATTATATGTTATTTTATTTATTTTTATTTATTTTTCAATTTATATCCTGCCTTTTTCCTCAAAGGGCTCAAGGCAGCTTACATCATTCTCCTCCTCCATCTTATCCCCACAACAACAACCCTGTGAGGTAGGTTGGGCTGAGAGTCTGTGACTGGCCCAAAGCCACCCAGTTGGCTCCATGGCTGAGCGGGGACTCGAACCCAGATCCTCTGAGTCCCAGTCCCATGCTCTTAACCACCACACCACCCTGGCTCTTGGTTATTTTTGGATCCCTTGTATAACATTCCTTGTATTTATCTGTTTAATTATTCTTATCTTGTATTATTTAATTTTGGTAGCTTATTTATGGATTTTTATTGTTATTGGCCTCATTGTAATTGTGGAGTTTATTGTTTTGTGTATTGTATTGCTTATTATGTTGCATATATGGATTTTATCATGATGTAAGCCACCAAGAGAGCCTCTGGCTAGGGGGTGGCATAGAAATCGATTGAATGAATGAATGAATGAATGAATGAATGAATGAATGAAATACATCTGAAGCTCCCAGAGGGCTGCTCTTTCTTTGAAAGGCTGTCTAGTCCAAGGCTGGTTTAAAGCTAAAGAACCATTGGAATGGTGGGAAATTGAGGTCTTGGATATGTGCCCATTGCCAGCACCCAGAAAGCAGATAGAACATGGTGTCCAGGCCACTGAGTCTCTATCTTCCATGTTATAGCGAGACAGATGTGCTGAATTTCTATTTAAATTCCAAAAATTGTGGCTAAATTTGCATCCAGTTGTACACATCAGCATATGCAAATTTATGCTAAGTGCAACCCTCTGCTGCCCTTTTTTCCTGGCAATTGGTCAGCAGTCACTTCACCACATACGGCCTCAGGGGGAGACTCAATGTTGTAAGAACAGCACAGAAGTGAGCTGGCATCAGTGCCCTTAACACTATTAGCTTTAGGCCAGTTTTTCCTGAGTCAAGCTTCCTGCATTTGGTTTGCAATGTTGTGCAGTTGCTGCTTACTGAGAATCCTTATTATTAATAAATGAGGTGTGGCCCTGAAATCTTTACATCTGTATCCCACTGTGGTGGTGGTGGTATAAGAAAGAGTATGTGGAGCTATCCCTTCAGATAAAGGGCGGCCAACGCACACACGCTGGGTGTGGGTTGTCACAGAACCATGGATTATTTTCGAAATGAACAACCCATGAAGGAATCTGTGGTTTGTTGTTGGGTTGTGAATTTTGGGTCACACGACAGGTTACCCAACATTTCAACAACCCACACTGTCAAGATAACTCACATTCAAACTATGCTGAACCCCTGAGTAAGGTTGTCATGTGTAAATTCCATCAGATTCAGATTGGTGGTATAATCCCAGCCTTACCAAATAAAGTTTTCAGGGGTTCCATTTAGGACCTTATATTCGCCATGCCTGTATTCACCACCAAGCAATGGGTGTTTTGGCTACAGGAGCTCATTACCATTCACAGTGCTAACAGAAAGTTTAAATTTCTCCATGTCCTAAAGGACTGTGCCCTCAAGCAGGACTAGGGATGTGTGATGAACCTGTTCTGGGGTTGGGAGTCCATCAAATTTCCTGGGATTGCTGCTTGAACTCTGATATGCCTTATCTTGGCCATGAGTCCAAATTCCTGCTGAGCATGCCCAGTGTTCAAACAGTGCTAGCCAGGAATTCAGCACCATGTGTACAATGCACAGGCAGAGTCCCTCTTCCACAACATGAGCAGCAGCTGGCTTCTCAAATGCTTTCAGATGTTCTTTCAGCTTGGTTTGCTTTCTAAGACAGGGCTGAGCACAAGAGGAAGTATGTGAATGTTTAGAGGAACAATTTCCATGGAGCTTCAGCAAAACACCTAACAGGATAGTTGAGTGATGGTGGACCCTGTCTCCCCTCTCTCCCCATCCCACCAAAGCCCATCTTCAAAAGCCACTCTTGTGACCTCAGAAATGCAGCCAGTCTGGTTAGTTCCATGCTGGCTGTGAGGGTGGAGGAGGGCACTCCAAGTCTGATGTGCCAGCTCTAATCTCAGAGCAAGTTTCCAAGCTCACAGCTGGCATCCCAAGAAAATCCTTGCACCATCTAGACTATGTCCAGTGGTCAAATAAATGCACTGTTAAATATGTATTTAAATACAAACAGGTTGGAGCACAAGAGAGCTCACATGAACTGGACATGGACCATAGACATAAGACAGATCTGCCCATCTCTAGTTCTTATCTTCATCCTTGGGATTCTATGAAGGGGCTCTGTGCAGAGGAAAATCTGTCTGGCAAAACTGCCATATGTGACGGGTGTCTATGATCATGCATTTCGGTATTGATCAGTTTGCACATGGCATTGTGTGTCACTGCAATGTCACTGACAATTCTGGCATGGCGGACTAATGGCTGTTCCAGGCCCTTCACTTTTCTACTGCACATTTCATCAGATAGAGTCCACATGTAGAGCTTCGTAATCCCTCTGGCACAATAGTCAAGGATACGCCAACTAATGCTGGAACAGGGCAGACAGATTTATTGCTTGATCCCCTGCCTCTCTGCAGCTGAGACACCTGGAAGGAGCATAGCTCAGAAAGGGTTTACAGGTGGAAGCGTCATCAACGTTCTTCTCAACAGCACATGGGAATGCATACAATTCCTCAGAAAGGCCAGACAGCATAATCCACGAGTGGTTGAACTTGTCTGCAGCTGCCAGGAGGGGGAAAAGGTTATATTTCTTATGACATGGATTACTGTGCTTATTTCATACATTTAGGTGCAATCTTTTGCATGTTTAGACAGAAAAATGTCCTACAACTCTCAGGACCTTTTCAGCCTAAGCAATGCCTGGGAGCTGTGGGACATTATTCTGTTTATATGTGCATAGGATTACACCTTTAACCTTTAATGCAGGGTGCAGCATCTCTTTTGGACTGAAGGCCTATGATGTTTTTAAAAAACCTTTATAGGTTGCATCATAATGGTAGATGGAGAAGAAGCAGGAGGGCCAGCAATACCAGCATATATTAGTTTAATTTCTTCTTGCTTGTAACAAAGACTTTAGCGAATCTTTCTATCCTTTTGGGAAAAGTGGCACAAAAGCCAGGAAACCACCAAATGATTGGTGGTTATGGTGTGGCCAAAAGAAGTGGATGGCCACTTGGAGAGTCCCACAGGGCCAGTCTTCTATTCTTTTTCTTTATTATATTTATAGCCCACCCTTTTTCCTTCCAAGGAACTCAGGTTGCTTACATAATTCTCCTCCTCCTCTCAGTCTTGTCCTCATATCAACCACCTGTGAGGTAGGTTGGAATGAGAGTCTGTGCCTGGACCAAAGTCACTCAGTGAGCTCCAAGGCTGGATAGGGGCTAGAACCCAGATTGCGTGAGTCCCACTCTCTCAGCCATTACACCCTCCGGATCTTCTGCACTCTTGCTCTAATGCAATGATCGCAGGCTCTGCTTTTGCATTTGATGGTCATTTCACTCCACCTTCTCCATCCTCCCCCATCCACTGCCATGTGGATATTTACTTGTCAACTGAGAATTATACCAAGTGCGTGGTGGATTGTATTCCTTGGAGTCTTAGCCCCACAACACACACACACAATGTTAGTCTTAAGGGTGCCAAAGGATTTGTTGTCAGTTTTGCTGCAAGAAAATAGCACGGCTGCCCTCAGGAAACTGGGCAGGGAGATGACACTTCACTGAGGACATGCATGGTGGTGGCAAGACCTGTCAGGTTGCTCTGGGAAACAGGAGATATAAACAGAGATTAGGATCCAAAGGAACTGACAGAGCAAATGGACAGGACTAGTGCAGCTGCTCCTGGGAGAGCAAAATGTGATTTCCAGCCCCAGCTGAGTTGCCAGTTGGCACAACAGCTTCTTTGGTCACCTTCCTCAGGGTCTGACAGTCCCAGTCCCAGAGCCAACTTTTGAGGCAAGGATTAAAGCTGAGAAACATAGAGCAGAAGAAAAGTCCCACAGAGTCAGACTGAATATCCAGCTGATCCAACATTCTGCTTTCTGTGTTGGCCGTGGCATAAACTGTACACCTTCATGAAGTAGGCCTCATTAGTAGAGATTCATAAGCAACTCATTTTGGGTACTTTCTGATCAGGATTTAGCTAGTGTGCATCTTCTGGACCAACAATGAACTCAGATGCTACTTCTCAGATATCCAAGAGAAGAAACCATACATTTCAAAGACGTGCACAAGTATTTTCATGCAGAAAGGAGAAAGTGGAGGCAGAGGGCAAGGGGAGGGGGAAGGGGAAGACAAAGCTGGCAGGTTGAAGACCTTTTTTCTGTGCTTTTCACTATTCTATCTAAATTGTTTTACAGCACATGGATTTTTTTAGTAGATCAGACAGTGTCCAAATGTAAATAAATAAATTCTCGTGAGCTCCACTCACATGGCCCACGTCCAGACATTCTGGGGACTATAGTCAAGCTGGGAAGGGCAGTTGCAGTGTGTGGTGCAAACACACAGGCCGTCTGCTTTGTGTTTTCGAACTCTCCGTTCCTCTCTCCTAGAGGAAAGCCAAGCTGACAGCTCTGGAGCAATCCCCTTATGCCAGCAGGGGCTTGTGAGCAGATCCCGGGTTTTGCGTGGGCATCCACATGGCAGTGGAAGGGAGTTCACAGTTGTTTACTACATGGATTCCTGTTGTTGTTCAAAGAGGTTCTGTTTCAGATTCATGTTGTCTCTCCATATACTGACCACACAACTTGGCTTCCTCTCAGGAAACACGCTGCTTCTAGACTTAATTTTTGAGTTGCGTCCAACTGGGAGTATCATTACTTGGAATCAAATTCATTTTACATGAAGGTTACCACCCCAGGAAGCCTCTTTGCTTTGATCATTTATGTGTACAGCACTGGATCAGTGTTTTGTAGTACTTATCTGGGCATTGTAGGGAGCCACGAGACGAATATGAATTTGGCATTTGCGCACATGCTCAGCTCTTTCCCTGTCTTCACACGCATAGGGCTTCTCCCTTACAAAATGATGAGCCATCCTAACACAACTGAACAGCCGCTAAAAGCCAACAGCTCTGAGATAGTCTTTTAATGTTATTTCATGAACAGAGATATGGAGACTTTGCAAGGCGTGTGTGTGTGAGTGAGTGTGAGGTGGGCAAGTACAAAGCAAAATGATGGGACTGCTGCAAATCAAAGTTTCCACAAAGATTCCCCCATTTCCCTCATAGTTTTATTTCCCCTTACCCTATTTATTTATTTCCAAGCTTTCTGATCTGTTCTTGACATATTTTTGAATTATCCCATAGCTGCTTCTCAGTTGGCAATTAACCAGCAATCACAACTAACTGTGCCATTTCTGGACAGACAGAACCCTTAAACAGGAGAATAACTTTTACAGTATCCACTAAGGTCATCACGCTCTACAGAGTCTGGCACACCAAAAATTGGTAGCTCATTGCAAAACAAAGAATGAAAGAAAAGCCCTCTCGATTAGGGTTATCTGTGTCTGACGGGTGCTCTTTCCACATTTTCTGAAATGTATGTTGGCTTTTTTCCTGTTATATGAAGATGCTTGGTGCTTGGCTCTTTATATAAAGTCCTAAGGATTTTATTTATTTATTTAAAATATCTATATGCCGTACTGTCGTGAAAGTCTCAGGATGGCTTACATAAATGAAATAACATAAAATATAACATGAATAAATTACCGACTCATACTGGCTGCAGTTGAAAACATATAGGAGACAGTATTAAAACTTATTAAAATATTGCTGAAATAAAAAGGTTTTAACCTGGCGCTGAAAAACAAATAATGATGGCACCAGGCGGACACTCTGGGGAGCACATTCCATAGACAGGGCGCCACCGCAGAGAAGGCCCTCCTCCGGGTACTTTGCCTCCTGATGTCTTTCATGGAGGGTTTCTGGAGGAGGGCCTCTGCTGCTGATCTCAGGGTGAGGGAGGGCAAATAGGGAAGAAGGTGTTCCTTCAGGTATCCAGGTGGATGAGTGGAAACACACCTGTACCGATGGTAGAACCTTGTGGTATAATTTGTAGAAAAGCTGAGCCAAACCTCTAGCAACAGCCTAATTTCTGGCTCAGACTGAGTGGGCCTTCAGGAGCAAAGCAAGGAACAACGTCACCATCTTTATGCCATCACTTCTGTTTTGTGTTTATGTTGCAGCAAACACCTTGGTGTTGACAGAGATGGTGTCTTTAAGGCACCAAGGAAACACCAAAACAAGTCCCTTGTCCTTCTGAGATCCTTTTACGACCTCAGATTCTCTACCCACACAACCATCAGGTGGTTCCGGTGTCCCTTCACTCCATGAAGGGACCTAAGTTTCCCCTAGTAAAGAAAGAGATCCTGACTGTTCATCCTCAGCCCCAGCTGGCTTTTCATCCTTCCAATCTTGACTCCCTGGGAGAAACCAGATTTGTCTAAGACAGGATTCTATAGCAGGATTTCAGAAAAGAAAGGCCACCGATGTCCTTCCTTAATCCACACAGAACAGAAAAGCAAGTTATGTGCCATTCTTTGAAATGGCTTTTTGAAAATCCTTCCTGAGGTAAGTGGAACTGACATTCAGCAATGCAGCATGGAGAATGATTGCCTCAAACTCAGCAGCAGGTGACCCTCCAATGCTTGAAGGCTGTCAAGAATTCTGTGAAAGAGGGATCTCGAAAAGAGAAATATGGCACCAGGGTGTCCTAGGTAAATTCTTCCTAACCTTTCCTTCGAGACACCAAGGTCAAGTGCATGCTCTGAGCAATCTATAAATGCGGGGGGACTAGAGGTTTTTTCTGGAGGTGAGCAAATTTGTTTCAATGTTAAATACCTCCATCATCTGCCAAATCGTTTTGTTTTCTGGCAGCCTCAAAGCAGTGGCACAAAATATGAATGAGCAGGATGGAAAGACCTTAAGATGAGGAACACAGGAAGCTACTTTATACAGGGTCAGGCCACTGATTTGCCAGCTCAGTTAAATCAACATTCATAGGTAATTATTTCAAGGGTTTCAGGCAAGAATTTTCCCAGTCCTACCCAGAGAAGCTGGGGATTGAAACTGAGAACTTCTGCATGCAAAACAGGTGTTCTACAGATGTTGCCCTCCCAGGTGTACCCTCAAAACTCTCCACCCTTATTAGTGGGCAGAAGAATTGAGGGGCAATTTCACCAAATTTCTCCAGGCAGAAGAGGAATCTGTGGTCTGTTTCTTAGCCAGGCAGGGCTCAGTATTGGCTGGTTGTATAATGGCTGCTTTCTCTTTGTCATCAGCTTGTTTTGCTTTTGGAGCAGGTTGTGCCAAAAGAACTGTGTTGCTTGGCCGCTCTCCATTTTGCATCCTATACAATCCAGGAGGTTGAGATGAGTAAGAGAAGAGCAAAATGCCTTCTTTCTCCCAGAGAAAGGCTTCTAATGTTCTGCCCCATTCTCAGGGTGCATTAAATGCAATTTTGTGGTGCTTGGGCACTTATCGCATCACAATTATCTTTCCAGGAGACTTATGGCAGGAATCAGCTCATGATGTCTTCTCCTGGGTTTTAAATGAAGTGTGGGAAGTTGAGGAGGTGACAGGCAGCCAGAAAGATTACTGTAAAATGGAAGGCAGCCACTGCCTAAATAGGGTAAACACAAGAAACCCAAACCCAAGCCAGTCTCTCTGATATTTTTCCCCTAGCATTGAATGTCCTTTTGAAAGCAATTTCTTTTCTATCTGTCTGGGTGAGAATGGTTGAAAATATGTAGGAGACATTTTTGGCATAACACAATGCACACCTTTTCTTCTCTCCTTATCTCTCTTATGCACTATTCTTTCCCTTTTCCCTGCAAGCAGGATTGAAGACTGAACCGCTGTCAAGAGGGTTAAGCTGAGTTTGGATTTTCACCAGGTGGGCAAAGTTGGACCATGGACATGGGCTCCATTTACCAGATAATAATAGAAATGAATTAAACGTGTTATTGTTGTGACTCATGTCTGTATGCAAGCTGTACAGTCAAAATGCATCCAAAATGCAGACCATACAGAACGTTAAGGTGTTTAAACAAGGGTACTTCAGAAATGCCAAAGGAGAGCAATGGGTAATCCAGCTTTTGAAAACTGACCATGCCTTTTGTGTAGACCGGTCCTATATTATAAGCTCCTGCACAGCTCAAACAAAGAGGTAAGAATTCCAAAACACAAGCACTAGATACTTAAATTCATAGTTACCCTTGTTTGTTCAGTCACAAAGTCATGCCCAACTCTTTGTGACTCAAAGGACAACATTCCTCCAGGCCTTCCTGTCCTCCACCATCCCTTGGAGGCCATCCAAGCCCACACCCACTGTCCTAGTGACTCCATCTAGCCACCTCATCCTCAGCCGCCCCCTTCTTCTTTTGCCTTCAATCATTCCCAGCATCAGGGTCATTTCTAATGAGTCCTTCCTGTTGGTATTCACTAAATTGAAACTAAAACCAGCAGAGAAACTCTCCACCACTTTTCCCCCAGTTCCTTTTCATGCACCTGCTACAACTACCAGTATTCAATTGACTTCCAACAGCACCACATGATAATCTGCTGGGCTTCCCCTCTTCTGGCCAGGATCTTTGTTTCCCTTTGCATGATTTAAAAGAGGTAAGGATGGGGATGAGGGTCCTGTCTGTGCTGGGAAGTTGCAAGGGGTACAAGATGCTTGCTGGCAGGTATAGCTCACCTGAGACATCAGAGGACACACGGCATGCATGGAAGCACCCTGTTGTGATCAGAGAAGGATAGGAACATCTTTCTGCTTCTGAAGGGCAGCTGCATTCATCACAAGGACCTGAGTCAGGTGCAGGGCCCTATAATTATGTTTCAGCTCACACATCATCCATTGGCACCCCCAAAGTGAACACAGACAGGAGCACGTCTTTTAAAAATGTGCTCAACTTGCAATCACACCAGAAAACTGCCTTCCTTCAGCTTCGGCTGATTAATCAGCTGTGCCCCTACCTGGAGTACGACTGCCTGGCGACGGTGACACACGCGCTGGTGACTTCCCGCCTAGACTTCTGTAACGCGCTTTACGTGGGGCTTCCCCTGAAGACAGTCCGAACACTTCAATTGGTGCAAAATAGAGCTGCCAGGTTGCTGACGGGGACTGGGCGTTATGCTCACATGACTCCAGTCCTCCGTCAGCTTCACTGGCTTCCCATTGAAGCCCGGGCCCAATTCAAGGTGTTGGTTATGACCTATAAAGCCCTAAACAGCTTGGGTCCTGGCTACCTGAACGAGCGCTTACGTCCGTATATGCCCGACCGCCCTTTGAGATCTGCGGGAGAGTCCCTTCTCCGGGAACCCTCCACGAAAGAAATTAGGAGAGTAAGTACTCGGAGGAGGGCTTTCTCTGCGGTGGCGCCCAACCTATGGAATTCACTCCCCAAAGAGATCTGCCTGGCACCGTCGTTACTGGTTTTTCGGCGCCAGGTAAAGACCTTTTTATTTAAACATCATTTGAATTGTTAAAACATATGATCTGGCCAGGGCAACTTCTTCTTCCTTCTCTTTCTCCTCCTATATTTTTATTTACTTAAGTTATACTGATAATTTTAATCTTATATTTGTAAACCAATGTATTTTTTGTACTTTGTATTTAATGGTAATTTATTATGTGCTATTGTATTTCATTGTATTTTATCGTGTTGTAAGCCGCCCCGAGGTTTCGGCAAGGGGCGGCATAGAAATGTTATAATAATAATAATAATAAAAAAATATTTAAAACACACAGTTGGAAAGGCACATTAAAACAAATGCATATTTCCACACTCCCACCAATGGGAGAAAAATGTGCATGCTTGGAAAATGTGCACAAAAATGTACCCTTTTTCTATGTGAATGAAATGGAAGGGAGTCCCAAACAATAAGATGAGCCAAGTTTAGAGACCATGAATCATAGAATATTAGAGCTGGAAGGGGCTATGAAAGGCATCGGGTCCAACCCACTGCTGCTGCAGGACAAGTTACACCACCCCACTCAGGTGGCTGTCCAGTTTCTCCTTGAATGTCTCTAGTGGGGGAGAGCCCACCACCTCTGTGGGCAGCTGGTTCCACTGCCATGTTGCTCTGACAGTGAGGAAGCCTTTCCTGCTATCTTGCCTGAATCTGGATTGTCACAACTTGAGTTGGTTATTCCGTGTCCTACACTCTAGCATCAGCAAGAGCAGATCTTGACCTTCCTCTTTGTGACAGCCTTTGAGGTACTTCTAGAGGGATATCATGTCCCCCTTCAGTCTTCTCTTCTCAAGGCTGAACAAGCCCAGTTCTCTCAGTCTCTCCTCACAGGGCAGTGTTTCCAAACCCTGGATCATTTTTCTTGCCCTCCTCTGGACCCTTTCTAATCATTCTGCATGTGAAGTTTAGAGATATGGGTGAGCTTAAAAATCCAAGGTTCTTCTCTCCCTGGTCAGGGGTCAGCACCTTTAGCCAACTGTTGAGAGTGTCCCTCCTGTGGGGCCAGGGCACTTCCAGCCCCCAGATTTGCCTGCTCCTGGTGCTCCTTGCTGTCACCCAAGGGCCCTCCAAAACCCCAAGTGAAGACTTTCAAAATTCTTGCCACCACTGGCACGTATTATCTCCCCATGGTCTCATCTTGTGTTCAGTGTACTGGTACTGCAGTCTGTCGCATAGTTAATAATACTTTGGAAATTAATCTGTGTTAACATGGCTGAGAGAGCACTGCTATGGGAAGGTGCTTGAGCGAAACCAGAGAAACATGTTGTTTTTCGGCAATTCTCAGTGGTGTAAATGTGACAGGACAAGGAACCGCATGGACATAAAGGATGCTGTGATTAGCACTCCCAGCCTGTCAGTCTGCAGACAAAGGGCTTCCTTGATGGAGCTCAGGAAGTGTATCTGGCCGGCTGTATTTGAAGGGACTGAAGATAAAGGTACTCAAGCCTGTGTTCAGAAAGGTGTGTTGCAGAGGCTGTTAGCTGAGCTGAGTTGTCAGTTCAGTGGAATCAGACCTTGGGGGAATGGCTTATGGTCTGAGGGAAGCACAGTTTGATGTTTGGCATTTGGTGGGTTTGCATGCTTGTAACATGGTTAACCCCTCGGGCATGGAGAGGCCAGGATGATCATTGGTACCACGAATGGTCAGGGCCCACCTGGACATTCCAAGTTCACCCCCCCACTTGATCTCCACATCTTATGAGTGCATGTGCGCAGGGGTGGGGCTGGGGGAGATGAAAAGAAATGCTAATTGCTGTGGGTACTGTCCATTTCCTGAAACAGAAGGATGTTCCAGAGGAAAAGGGAGAATATCCTGCAACAGCAAGATATTCCAGAGCATTTAATTTCCTTTCTATGAGAGAGCCCTGGGTAAGACTTCAGGTGTCTTGTAATAGCCCTTTTCTTTAGCAATGCACAAGCAGAGTGCAAGCAAAAGTGAAGAGGTTCTTCTACAGTGTAAAGAGAAACTTGGGCAATCTAGTTTGGGCCCTGCTTTCTTTTTCTCTCCCTGCCTTCCTCTCTTCCAAATCACCCAATTTCTGTTTCCCACTTGGATGAGTATCTCATTCAACAGTGCAGAAAGATCCCTAGAGATCATGACTTCATCTATTAGCTATCAATCCCATTAATGGCGCATAAATCAATTAACCTTGACTATTCACAGCCAAGTGACTAACAAAGGGATGGCAAAAAGTATCACATGGTGAGTACGAGAAGGAAACCTGGTGAGCGTGCTGAAGAGATGATTCCACGTGTCAGTATGGAGTCCCACTCAACCTCCACTCACACGCTCAGGGGGGGCTGGTTGCAATAAATATCAGCATCACTACAGTGAAGTCACTCCCCCTGGTGCCAGCACTTCACATTGCAAAGTACGGTGGTACCTCGGCTCATGAACGCCTCAGTTTATGACCAGATTGGGTCACTAACAGTAATTTCAGAAAAAAATTGCCTCAGTTCGAGAACTCCGCATTGGGTGACAACCACGATCGCGGCCATGTTGCCACACAAACACAATCGCAATCGCGCCCGTCTTCCCTGCATGAGCACGATCGCCGTTGCTCCTGTCTCCCCGCCACCCTGAGCAGGATCTCTATCGCACAATTATCGTATTTATTTATTTATTTATTTATTTATTTATTTATTTATTAAAACATTTTTATGCCGCCCCATTCGCCGAAGCCTCAGGGCAGCTTACAACACTAAGTTAAAATAGTTATAATGTAAATCAAAAATATAAACATTAAATTAAAAATACAAAAATACAGTATAAAATAAGTCGCCCTGGCCAGATAAAATCCAATAATATTAACAGTTAAAATGCCGCTTGAATAATTTGGACTCTCCCTCCAAACAACAACCTCCCCCCGACCTAGGTTAGTGTTCTCTACTGTACTGTACTTTGTTACTTTGCTGTTCTTTGTCACAGTCTTTCAAATTTTTGCAATAAAAAAATATTTACAGAATGGATTAACCTTATTTACATTGAACCTTATGGGAAATTTGACTTGGCTCATGACCAACTCGGGTCACGACCAGAGTCCTGGAATGGATTAAGTTCGTGAGCCGAGGTACCACTGTATAAGAGGTCTTCCTGTTCCAGTTGAGCCTTGCTGGAGCACCGAAACCTCCTTGAGGAGGAACCTTGGTTGCTCTTAAGTCCAGAGCAAAGTCCTGCTCCTCCATTCTTTTTCTTCTGGCCCCCACCTCACCCCTGCGTTTGCTTGGCTCTTCAGTCCTTACTTTTGCCTTGCTTCTTCCTAGTTTGTCCTTCGGCTGTGATTCAGGTTGTCATCCCTGACCCCGCTAAGAGACTGCCCTACCCATAACTCATCATTTGCAAGAACTGACTTCTCTTCAGAGATCCTTGTGAGCTGCCCAATTATCGGAGAGCACGGGAAAGCAATCAGTCAATCTTTTCACACACTATAAATTGTAAGCCAGGTCAAGCCTAGCCACATCCGAAGTTACAGGAATAGGTTGTGTGAATTGGATCTTGATTGAATTTTTCATCCCCGTTACCTGTTTTTTTCTTCCACTTATCACTTCCCCTCAAACACTACATGGGACCCAATCACAGGACCATTTTAACGAGCCTGCAGGAAAAAAGCGCACTTTAAACACTGGTTGACTGCACTGGAAGGTGTCCATCAAATTATGTTAACAACTGACTGTGTGATCAACCACTGGCTGAAAAAGTGAAAACAGCAGGATGTGGGTTGTTCCCTGTAAGATGGTGCTAAGTTGTTGATTTTGTTGTTGCCCACCTTAGGATTAATCCTCCGTTTCAGGGAGGCACACTAGAAAGGAGGGCAGGATGAATCCATCTTTCCAAATCCATTTTCAAAATGTGATGACAGCACATCATGTCATGTCAATCAACAACGCTGTCTTTTGATTTCTTTGTGTGCTCAATTTGCAAAAGGGCAGGGAAACTGAGAAGCAGAAGGAGGGGAAATGCAATCTCAGAAAGTATAACTTCTTGCCTTTTCATGCTCCAGGAGCTTCTCTTCAGCTGAGTCATCTACATCCTGTTCATAATTCATCTCTCACTTTCCCAGTTACCTGCCCCATCAATTTAGATTCTCGGGCCCATTCAAGTTTTACTCATCAACAGAGGCTCTTTGTGAATATTATATACACTAATAGTCTTCTCAGTTCTTCAAGTCCATGTGCAGGAGGGAGGTGCCATGAGGTCTTGTCTGTCCCCCACAGTAGTACAATGAGGACAGATCATGAACTGTGGTCCTGGATTTCTGCCTGTTAGACAGCCAAATCAAAGGGAAGAGAGAAAGGAACTTAGTATCCTGGAAGAAGGCAGCATCCCAGCCAGCCAGCCAGCCAGCCAGCCATGAACAGAGCCAATGAGTGCTGCAACACTTCATTGCAGTACCCCCTAGAATGCCATTTTACTCCCGAATCTGCTTCAGGCTGCAGACACGTTCATTGACAGCTATAGGCATGCATTCAGAGCCCATGGAGAGGCACCTACCGTTCTGTTTGTCCAGTCTGCCATTTGGGGAGGGAAAAAGAGTGCCATGATATAATGATATCTGGAATTCAGTTTTTCTTTTGTTTTCTTTTGCTTTGTTTTTCAGACTGTCCAGCATCTTTCATTCCATCATGCATTCACTGATAGGAACAGATTTTTTCCTTGATGTTTTTAATTTGTTAAATAAAGGTTTAATTATTATTAACAATCTTTTAAATTGTCTTTTAATCAGCTTAAGATTTCATGCTATTTGAAATTAATGTTTAATTCTTGCTCTTTGTTTTTATCTATTTAAATTATTATTTTACACATTGTTATAAATTGCCCAGAGAGCTTAAGCTACAGGCGGTATAAAAATGTATCATCGCCATCATCTTGAGCCTTGCATATCACGTAATTATTATCCATATATTTATTCTGTTGTGGTTGCTGTTGGATATTACTATGGCAAACTACTCCCAGGGCATTTGGAGGCTGGACAGTAAATACAGTTGTATTAGAAGGGGATCTAATCAATAACCATATCTTCATAATACTGGAAATTCCTGAGTCCTCTGGGATCTGAGTGCCCAACTTCTCAATCGCAGCCAATCTCATGACTCTGGACTGGTTCTGTTTGTTTCAAATGAAGAAAGGGAAGGGGTCCATGCAGTGGAAGGACCACCCATGTGGATCAAAATGAATGGGTCAGACCACAGCAGAGTAAACATCACTTGTGTTTGGTCTGCCTACAGGGAATCAAGGGCTGGAGTGAATCCCCTGCAAGGAAAGGTTGCAATGCCTGGGACAGTTTTCCAAGCTGAAAAGGGGTAAGGGAAAGTATGATGGAGGCTTGCTTAAGTAAAAGTGAATGTGTGTGGGGGGGGTGTTTTTCTCCATCCTTTGGAATACTGGAATTTAGTGGGGTCCTCCCATGAAGCTGAATAGTGGGAGATCCAAGGAGGGACTTTCCCACACTTCCTGCAGAGCCAGAGTGGTGTCCTGGTTAAGCGCATGGGACTGGGACTCAGTCGATCTGGGTTCAAGTCCCTGCTCAGCCGTGCTGCCAAGTGGGTAACTTTGGGCCAGCCACAGGCTCCCAGCCCAGCCTACCTCACAGGGTTGTTGCTGTGGCGATAAGACTGAGAGCATCAGAAGGGAAATTCTGTAAGCGGCTTTGAGTAGTTCTTCTTTTTAAGAAGAAGAAAGGTGGGATATAAATCTAACAGATAAAGAACCCACACAGCACATAGTTAAACTATGGAATTCACTTCCACAAGATGTAGTGAAGGCTATAACTTTAAAAGTGGATCGGAGAAATGCATGGTGGTTAAGGCTACCCACTGCTGCCAGTCCTGATGACCATGTGGCACCTCCAGCATCACGGGCAGTACAGCAGCTGCTGGGGAACATGGGTGAGAGGGTTGCTTCCTATTCTATTTGTGGATTCCATGAGCAGCTAGTTTGCCACCGCATGAACAAAATCCCTGACTAGACGGACCCTTGTGCTGGTCCTGCACAGCTCTTCCTAGTTTCTTTAAGCACATTTTTTACAAATTGCATGCGTTTTCTCCATGCAAGGACCAGTGTTTAAGTTGCCACATAGCCTGATCTATACGCCAACATCCCCAGTCACATGGTTTGCTCATGTCCTACCCATAGGCTCCATGTTAAGGCTGACTTCGTATTTTCAGATGTTGTGAGCAGCATACGATGTAGGATTGAAAAATATCACCCCAGGATACAGAACAGCTGCATTTAGTCCTGCATGAGCTTTGTCTGCATCATAAACAGCTTCTGGACTGAGGAACAGCTCAATGGTATGACCTCTCAAATCAAATCCTCAATGAATAAACTGCATCATCTTTTGGCAAATGTTCCAGTATGAAAATTACAGAAACAGACTGTAGTGGCTGTCCATTTATCAGGAAATAAAGTCTGGGCACCATTTAAAATGGGAAAAAATAAAAAATGCAGCCAAGGGACATTCTTTGGCTAGTGGAAGTCACCAAATTCCAGCCAAGAAAGCACACAGGTGAGAGTACAGGCAGATTTTAAAGTGAAAAGCAGCACTGGGTCCCAGCTGCGGAGGCTCTATGGATGGAGTGAACCCTTTTGGAATCTGCCCCTCCGGGGTCTGCAGACGTCCTCTCAAGCTCCTCCTGGTCCTGCATGGTGAGCCCCACTGAGAAGAGGTCCACAAATGCTTGCAGAGCCCCAGTTGCACTCTCTTCCCCATCGTGTGCAGTTCCCTGAAGAGGGGCCCTAATGCAGAGCAGCATTTCTGGTGGGCTCAGTGGCCAACTTGTGTTGGTGCAGCTGGAGGTGGCTGCGATTCCTGGTGAGCACCCCACAAATGCTGGGCACGCTCACCTGGAACGAGGATTCATGGCTGCTACGAGGCAGGCTGGGGTCCAGAATGCCAGGCCCAGGGAATCTGATGCAGATTCCTTGCCCATCCTTGCTTTGGGCAAGACATCCTCAGTGGACATCCCGCTCATTAAGTCCACCTTCTCACTGCCATTTTCACCCTGCTCCTTCTTCCTGTTCTTTTTTCCATCATTTCTTCCACTTGCTTTCTTCACAGGTACTGAGCTGATGAGGATGGAGACCTTGAGAGCTACAGCTCCTTCTCACCACTCCCATTGTTTGGGGTGGAATTAGAGGCAGCTCAATGAGGAGGTTGCAGCTAGGGAAAGGAGAACATCTCCAAAGGACTCTTGTCAACAGACATCTGGTTGGGTGTGGACACAATCTCCAGGTATCCTGGAATGTGTTGCCAAAATCCAGATATTTCTAGATTCTGGCATGGCTCTCTGGCTAGGGTTATGAGCTTTCTTTTTTCTTTTCTTCCATCATCAAACACTAGTGATAAAAAATTACAAAGCGGGAATGACATCTGCAGCCTTGAAAAGGCCCTGTGTGTTATCAGCAGTGAAATCACTTGAAGTGTTCCTCTTTCATTTACATATTAATACCTTTATAACTTTTGAAAAAAATAATGAAACAATAAAGCATGTCTGGGCAACTTTAAAAGGAATACTATAAAAGAATGGAAGAAACTGTGGAGAAGGTTCTGGGAACACACAGTCGCATTGTTCTTAGGGTTTCTTTTTTCTTTGTTATTATACATTATTTGTGATGATTGTAGGAAGCCTTTCATGTAAGAGTAATATAGCAAGTGTTAATGAAGCATTAAAAAGGGTGAAAGTTTGATCCATGATTCAACAGATGGAGGAGGGAAAAGAACATTCCTTTTCCCTATGTATAAATTATGCATAATTAAAAGACATTTAAGGGTCTTTTAAAAAATTATACAGTTGTTCCTTCAACTATTTCTACAGATTTAATAAGCTGATGTGTTGTATTTTGGGAAGGTACTATTTGGGATGCTTCAAAATCTTGCTTAAGGAAATATTGTTAAGCAAACAATTGATTTTTTAATCTTGTGTTTACTTCTGTTATTGTCCTTTCTCTGAAGTCCTAGGGATGCTTTTATATAACCTTCTGGTATAGTCTTTGCTTTGGTCCCAACTTTTCACTTGATTTTGGCTATTGAGAGCCAGGGTGGTGTAGTGATTAAGAGCACGGACAGGGACTCAGGCAATCTGGGTTCTCATCCTGCTCAGTTGTGGAGCCAACTGGGTGACTTTGGGCCAGCTACAGACCTTCAGCCCTATATCCCTCATAGGGTTGTTATTGTTGATGATGTTGTTGTGGGAATAAGATTGAAAGCAGCAGGAGGAGAATGATGTACGCCACTTTGAGTTCTTTAACAGAAATATATAAATCTTATAAATAAATAAAGGTGATAATTTAAGCCATGCAGTGTTTAAAAGCTCTTCTTAAAAAGTGTTTAAACACTTTTAAAGACAGGTGTGCACAACCATTTTGGCATCGGGTGTATCCACTGTGCAATTGCTTGCTTGCTAGCTTGCACATACACACAGTCACAAACACAACTCTGGGGATTCCTTTGCTAGTGCTAGTGACAGCAAGACAATTCCTAAGGCTTTTGCTGCTAATGTGGAGAGGATATGTGCCTTCTCTCAGGAGAAAAAGGGGAAGACCAACTATGAGGTGTATTGATTCTATAAAGGAAGCCACAGCCTTGCATTTACCAGAGCTGAGCTTCCTGTCAAGGAAAGGAAACTTTGCATTCATTCATAGGGTCACCCTAAATTGGAGGTGACTTGATGGCATTTAACAACAACAATGCGAGGAAGCCCTGGTACTTCTGCCATGACAGGCAGTCCGGCAGACCACTGGCAATGGTTCTGCAGCGAGCTTTAGGGATGCATAAGAAATTTGTTTCAGTTTCCCAAAATTCTTTGGTTTCCATTTTGAAGCTCTTTCTGACTCGAATCTATATCACATCAGCTTTTGTTTTCCTTCTTGCATGCATGGGAAACTACACATTTTGCAAAAGTACATATTATTTCAATTGCAGTTTTTCAAATGTATATATGCTATCAAATGCATTTTCCCCTTGCAAATCACATCACAAGCTCAGAAATGTACAGACTTCTGTTTGTATCTGAGTGTGTGTTCGGTCCAGCAGGGGTAAAACCACACGCTGAAAATAATTTCTCATAGATTCCTGCTATGAACACTGAATATTCTGCCAGAGTCTAAAATAAGGCTTTGGCCAATTTAAAGACAAACAGTGGGTTGGAGCCATTCTAGACTTAGTTCAACTGTACATTCTCACTGAAGTCAATGAAACCTGGTAAAGCATGGCTAAGTTCCCTCATTAATTTAATTGTGTCAAATTTCAACTAGCGTGGATGTAATCCAATATGTAGTTCTCTCTTAAACAGTGATCTGCACCAGTGCGGTCAAACTCATACTCTAGCATGTCCTAGGTTCCTTGGGGACATCTGGTTGGCCTTGGTGGACACAGCAGTAAATAAGCTTTCCACCTAATATAGGGTATTTTTCCTTATTCCTTTTTCCTGGGCAATCCTGGGAGCTCTGGTCTGTACATAGGATACAAGATCCTTAGCAGAACATTCTCAGCAACCTCAAAATACTCTCCTCCTTCTCCTTCTCCTTTTCCTTCTCCTTCTCCTCCTCCTTCTCCTTCTCCTTGACTGTGGGCCATAATTAGAGATGAGTGAGGGTTTTATTTGATTTTTGGAGGTTTTTCTTTTTTTCTTTTAATGAATGTGGGAGAAACCAAAACTGAGAGATTGATTCATCCAGGCTGAGGGCTTTGAATGCTTTTGAGTTCTCAAATGCTCATAATTCTTAAACGTCTGGGTTCGATTCCATGTCTGTTCAACCTTGTTTGTATTGCTGTATTAGGTGGTCTCTCCCCTCCCTTTTCCTCCTGACATTTTCCATACTTTTAGGAAACAGGAACAAAACGGCTCCTCTCCATGGCAGGAGTAGCTGCATTTATCAAAATTAGAAAGTACAGACAGGTGAGAATGTGCATTTGCTTGTTTGGTTGGTTTGGATTTTTATATATAAGGTTTCGCCAAAAATTATACGTTTCCTCACAAGCAAGGTAAAATGAAGCGGAAATGAAACAGGACCCATCATGGGGGGAAACAAAAATGAGCTGTTTGCTTATTCCTAGTGAATGCGCTTTCTGAAGCAATATGCCACCGCTGCAGGTGCGCTACATCGATACCCCCATTTAAGTTCAGGAACATGCCAGTGAAATTGCTTGTCTTAAAACATGAATGAAATACGCCCAGAAAGAGACTGCCCTATGAGACTTCAGTATCTTTTTCCCAGGAAAGCAAATGTTCCATCGCGCACTCTGATGCATGTCATTTTTTTGAATAAATGAAAACAGTGCCTTGGATTAGAGAAATGACCTTCAGCAACAGACGCTGAGGAAGATAGAGAGCTCTCCTGCTAAAATGATCCCCTTTTCTTGGTGCATGAGGAAGAAAGCATAAAACAACCAACATTACAACCTTTATATAATTTAGAGCTGTGAACAAAAAGAAAAAAAGTCCATCAACATTCTAAGCTGTTCGAATTAGCCCAGGAGAAACTTCACCATACCACAGGCGAAAAAACCTCTGTGGCTTTTTCAGAAAAGACCCTGCTGGAACGCGAGGGCCATGGATAGACTCTCTTGGTTCTGGCGTGTGAATGATGAGATAATGAGACTTTCAGGTTCACTCAAGCTTGTGACAGTTCAGCAATAGAATACATGAGGAATTCATTTCATTCATTTACCCACTTGGCACCTTCCAGACTGTGCATGGACTCAAATGCGATCTATGGCCAAAGTCTGTACCTTCCTGAGCTTGCAAGGGGATCCCCAGACCGTACAACAAACAAGAGTGCTCAGTAGTATGTGCACATTTGAAAACCAGACGTGAAGAGTGTGTGCTTTAGGGAAAGGTACACAAATATGCTTTGATCAGTGAGAGAAGAATACACACATTTCAAAGATATGTAAAACTGCATAAAAAAGAAAGCAGGATTCTTGTTGCTTTTGTCGGGGTTGACAGGCCATCACACATGGGGACAGATTTCCACATAACCTTATAACAATTAGGCTTATAAAATATTGGTGGAGAAAGTTAGGACAAGAAACAGCATCTTGGTCAAAGCCATCCAGTTGGATCCATAGCTGTCTAGGAATTGAACCAGGACTCTCAGTCCCCATAGCTAAGCCCAGCATTGAAAGACACCGAAAAAAATCTGTCAGCTTTACTTTCTACATGTTGACACCCTTCACATCTCAAGCTCTTGTCATTCCATAGATAAAAATCTGCAAATGTTGAAAAAGCTTATCAAAATCAGAAAAAGCTTATCAAAATCAGTCAAAGGAAATTTTCATCCATCTGTACCAACCAAAGTCCATTTTTACAACTCCTCCAAGAAGGGAGAGTACCATGTGTCTGCCTGGCATGTAGTTGACAGGATGGATATCAGAAAAAAATAGGCCATGTTAGCGCTGGAAAAATGGTGGGATACCCAAGGATTCCAGTCCTAGAGTTTGAAGAGCTAATTCCTTGGTTCTTGCTGCCAGAATGGACAGACAGATGTGGCAATTTCACCTTCTGTGGCATTTCAGATTTTTAAATTTGAAGATCTTTCCATCTTGTTCATGAAGAACCTGAAGAATTTGTGTCTGTTCTTGTCAAACTGAACTCGCCCTGCACTGTGCTGATTTAGGGTTAGAGAACTTGTTGGTCCTCTGGGTGTCCATGAATTTTCTCAGTCATTCTGAAAATGTCACTATACTGTTTTTGAAGAAACATTTCTTACATTCATGCAGGTACAAAGACTGTCTACCATTCCCACAAGGGTTTCTGAAATACACGGTCTTTGCTTCATTTCTTTCCTTCTGAAGAAAAACCTACATTAACTTCAGAATTATGCAAGAAATGACAGGTGACCTTTGGATGAAGGCCATTAGGTGGACATGCACCTCTGAGAAACAGTAATTAAATAATTACATTTCAGTGGTCATGTTTCCAAAATGGACAAGCAGAAAGGTTAAAGATGCATATTCAACAGTGTGATCTTAAGTCTCTTTTGGAAATGGATCCAGCATATGGAATGCAAATTCAAAGCACCGAGAGGGATAATAGAGGCACTTGTCACAACTTCGCACATGTGTTTGGAGAGGTAAGGTACATGGTGTCCTCTTAGCCAGGCAAGTGGCTACACAGCCTAAATGAACTAGTAGTTTCAATCACTTTTCCTGATCAAGTGGGAATCTGTCAGAATGCTCGTTTGCATTAGAAATCTCTCCTGCTTTCTACATGAACATTTTTCGAGAAATAGTACAGAATATGATAGGTGCAAAGGCAACTTGAGCCCATGTGGCGTAGCGGTGAGAGTGTTGGACTGAGACTTTGGAGCTGCACTCAGGCATAATTCACGATTATAGAATAACTTTGGGCCAGTCACTGACTTTCAGCCTACCTCACAGGGTTGTTGTGAGGATAAAATAGAGAAGAAGGGAAGCCACCTAAGTCCTTTCAGGGAAAAGGCAAGGTCATGGTCATTATCATTGAGCTGTCAGGGGCAAGACATTTTGGAGAATATTCAGTCACAGGTTTTGCCATAATTCAGAGATGGCAACAATTATCATTATTCTCCTTTGGAATGGTTAGCATAGCTCCTATTTTTCCCATAAGCACAGAAAACAAAGGGGAACTATGCAAATAGGCAAATTTGCATAACATGATATTTCAAGGGTGGAAATGCTGATTCTTTCACTGCATTTTTTAAAATACAGGATTTATAGTTCCCTGAGCAAAACCTTTTCCCTAAGCGTATCTTAGCCAGCAGTGTCACTTTTATGGCAGTGTGCAGATGCTACAGAGAGGGAATTCTTTAAAAAGAGAGAGAAAATTAAGAAGCTACTTCTTTTTCACAAATTCTTCACCTTCTGCAGGATGTTAAGTAAATACAGAAGCATGCAAAAGACAGCTGTGAAGAAAACAGATTTTGTATCAAAGGCAAAATTTATTCCCTCCCAAATGTAATGCCAGTTTCCCTTCCAAAGCACCATGCAGAATAGTCCAGGATTCTTGCAGAATGTGACCTCTGCGAATTCTGGTGCAGACAGAACTGACAACTAGCTCCTGGGATAATACAGGCATCTGTATATACTTATTCTGCATATTTTGAACTTCCCTATATTTTGCACTACAGTTTTTGGCTTCAAAAGGACTGCATTTTAACTGCATTTGAAAAGTGTATCTTAGGAGAAACCCCATTACAGTGTGTGTGTGTGTGTGTGTGTGTGTGTGTGTGTGTGTGAGAGAGAGAGAGAGAGAGAGAGAGAGAGAGAGAGAGAGAGAGAGAGAGAGAGAGAGAAACTGCACTTCTTTTAAAAGTTGGATATTCATGTAGAAATGGGGCAAAATGAACTTAACAAGGTTCATATGTGAAACTGACATGACTGGAAATTGACTGGTACATTTATCTTTAATATTTATCCCCTCTCAAAAAACAAAAAACAGAAACTGAAATTGAAATGATAGGTGTCACTTTAGGGTGACTTTATAAGCCCTGGAAGAAGTGTCTGAGCCCATAAAATAAAAATTCCTTTAGCTTTTGTTTTGGCTGAATTTTCCCTCAGGGAGTTTCAGTCAGCATAAGAATGGTTTTCAGTCATCAGCAAGCACAGGTCATTGATGTTTTGACTCTTCCAGAGAGTATGCAAAATGAGTAAATCTGCATAATAATAGCAGATTTTTCTCCACATGACAATGATTTAGCCTACTAACTTAAAAAAAAAAAATAGCAGTGCTTTCCTTCAGTGGATTCTCATTCTGTCAGCTGAAGATTTTAGCTTAGAATTTTACCTTCAAAATGAGACCAAGATGCTCTGAAATGAACTTTGTTTTGTGCCTTTTGTTAAGGCCTTTGTTAGGGGTGACAAAGTCATTCCATCCAGCTGTTTGTATGAAACTACTGGGGTGAATGGTCATCCTAGATCAGTGATGGCGAACCTTTTAGAGACCGAGTGCCCAAACTGCAACCCAAAACCCACTTATTTATCACAAAATGCCAACACTGCAATCAAACCTGAAAACTGAGGTTTTACTTTAGAAAAAACAACTCACAGCCAGATCAAACAAATATATATATAGATATATATCCTTGGCAGCACACTGATTGGCCACGTGAAAGCTTGGACGAGTCACGGCTAATGAGTCGCAGCTCATGATGTCATTGCCTGGCGCCACTACCCCTTTCCTAGCATGCGCATGGCCCCTGTGTGCACTGTTATCTGATGCTCGGCTGCTGGGGCGATGCTGGGGCAACTTGGCTCACATGCCAACAGAGAGGGCTCTGCTTGCCTGCTGTAGCACGTGTGCCATAGGTCATCACCATTGGGCTAACCCTACCCTGGTGCACACCCCTCACCGTAATATAGGGCGAAAGTTCCATGTAAAAGAGGGCAATTTTGAAAAAGCCTTCCTTGAGTAGCTTTTTCTGCACAGCTCATCATTTCTGCCCATGCTAAACACATTCCAACCATCAAAATCATGCCAGGACACCTTGTTTTTCTAACCCTAACCCAGAGTCCGAGTGCCCAAACTGCAACCCAAAACCCACTTATTTATCACAAAGTGCCAACTCTGCAATAAAACCTGAATACTGAGGTTTTAGTTTAGAAAAAACAACTCGCAGCCAGTCCAAGCAATCACTGACTGGCCATGCGAAAGCTTGGACAAGTTGTGGCTATTGAGTCACGGCTCATGACATCATTGCCTGGCGCCGCTACTCCTTTCTGAGCATGCGCATGGCCCCTATGTGTGCTGTTATCCGATGCTCGGCTGCTGGGGTGACTTGGATCGCATGCCAAGAGAGGGCTCTGCATGCCCGCTGTGGCATGCATGCCATAGGTTCGCCACCACTGCCCTTATTATTTTTCTTTTATAAATAAATAAAACAGGCAATAAGCTTAAATTTGGGGTCATTTAGACAAGGCATTTTGTGACAAAGTTGTTCCTTCAGTGGGTATACTTATGAGTAGATTAGAATTCCTAATGTGCACCTGGGGTACTAAAGTCACCCCACAATACTGGACGAGGGTTCCCAAGGAACAACTTCTTGTCTTTGAAAGCAGTCTGGGAGAAGAACTGGAACATGAACAGCTTGCCTCAACTTCTAATACCTTCTGTTCCTTCCGTGGCCCTCTGGGCAGGACAGGATGTTGGAAGAAGGGACACAGGACATGGTGGACTATCACAACTCACTTTGGAGAAGGTTCATACATCCATGGCAGGGTACATGCTTTACATGCAGGTCTTCAGTCCCTGGCATCCTCAGCTAGTGCTAGAAAATAGGAATTGCTGCCAGTTGGGCTAGGTGGACCATCTTCTTACGTCCTTCTTTGTATCTTTTCCCGCTTTGGTTAGCAACATGATCGCAAATCCATATAGTTGCATTTATGATTGCCTACTATTCTACATATGTTATTACGAAATGTCACATAAAAATAAGGCAGTCGAACAAACATAATGAATAACCGCAGCAAGATTGCTTTTTCTTTTTTCGCAATGTGTTGATCCACAGTAACACACACGTCATCAACTTGTCCCCAGCTTATGGCAACCCCCCCAATGAAAGCCCTCCACAGTGTTCTGTCCTTCACCGCCCTGCTGCTCAGCTCTTGGACATTCAATACTGAGGTGCCCTTTATGGAGTCAATTCACCTCTTAATTGGCCTTCCTCTTCTTGCGCCTTTGACTTTCCCGAGCATGACTGTCTTCTTCAGTGAGCCTTGCCTTCTCATGATGTGTCCAAACTATGGCAGCTTCAGTTTTGTCATTTTGGCTTGTAGGGAAAGGTCTGGCTTGATCTGATTTAGGACCCGCTTGTTCATTTTTTCTTCCTGTTAGCTTTCTTCACTGCCAAACTTTCACATCCGTATGCAGTGATTGGGAATAAAATAGTGTGGATGATCTTGGCCTCCAGTGAAAGGTCCTTACTCTTGATTATCAATAGGCTCTTGGAAAGGGTGGACATGCACATGGTAGGCATGTCATGAGCAGAGCCAGCTGGAGCCGGGGATCAGACTAGATGGTCCAGGAAGCTCCTTCTGATTCACTCTGTTTCTTTGATCTTTCCTGGATTCCTTGCTGTTGCCCTTCCAAATCTCAGTCTTCTAATTTCTTGGCTGCATCTCCCTTTGAATTGAGAACTGACCCCAACTATGCACAATCTTTCACAATTTCAGTTTCTTCATCGAAGTGGAGTTCTGTAATTCTTCTGTATTTTTGTTTTGTTTTGTTTTCTTAATATTCTGTGGCAGCCCTTTCCTGATTTTGCATTTTTGGTAAATCTCTATGGAGAAAAATACGTTGGTGCATTCATACAGTTCCCATGAGGGTTTATCTCTGTATCTGTGCACAGCACTCAAGTCAAAATGGTGAGGGTGAAAACAAAGCAGGGTCTTCCCACAACCCTGGAATTCTACCTCACAAGCAAAACCAAGCAATCTAGAAGAAATCTGAAGAGTGTGTGGGAGATTTTAGAAACATGCATAGTGGGAACTAATTTACGCTGCACTGTTCAGTCCCCTAGAATGGCTGTCTGGAGAGTAGAGCAATTGTTGAGAGGACAGAAATTTGCCAGTTCTGGTCTAGAAAGATTTATCTGGCTTCTTTTTAATGCACAGTCTTACAGTAATCTCAGCTGAGGATGGAAAATTGCTGTAAATCATTAAAATTCATTCTCATGCACATAATCTGTGGTTAGGCAATAGCTCTTTAGGTGCTCAGTTCCTTCTCTTCCAAGCAGAGTTCCCTTCCAATTAACTCATATGTAAGTCACATCAAACTAATGGGGTTAGCTTTTGAACTCCCTCCCCCCCCCCCATTTTTATTTGGTTCTTTGGTGCATTTTCTTCTTTAAAAAATTATACACATGCAGAGTTGCTGAAAATCAGCTCCCTTAATGATTTCCTTCTCATAGATCCCTTTGATGCTGGTTTATAATGTGTGCATATTTTTGACTATAATGGGTCCCACCATTATATGCTTGTTTGAATAAATCTAAAAGGGAGTCGTATGAGTCATGTTTTAGTGATCTAAAACAGAAATCTATATGGATGTAACTCTCCTTGGCATTAAGATGTAACTGGGTGTGGGGTGAAAACTGACAGTGGAGAAAGCTTGTGTGACATTAGAGCCAGACGAATTTAGCATGCTCAGGATGCAATCCCATGGTGGCTAGACTACTGTCTCGACAGTCCCAGGAGATGTTTGACTTCCAGCTCCTGCCTTAGAAACTTTCTCCAGGGTCCAAGCTGTGTCTCCAAAGTTGGAGCACCCTCCCACCAGCCTTGCAGCTGGAGCAGAAAAAACTGTCTGGACCACAGCTTCCAGGTTGTACAAATAATGTTGGAGGTAGCATTTTGTGGGGAGAGGTAGAAACAGGCACTGCCATGTCTCCTGGTGTTGCCTCAGCCTCCCCTTCTTGTGTTACACGGTGAAAGACTTAGATGACCTGGCTCTCCATGAGATGGCCATAACCCTCCCTATTCAGAAGGTTGTGGGCAGCCATATTGGATGGACCATAATGGGGACTGTAAAACTTTTTCTGTGTTTTACAGAATACAGGCCATATTTCCATAGCATAGGAGAACCACTGTGGTGTGTGGCAGCCATGGGGCTGTGGTGGTTACTGTGTTGGACACTGCCTTGGGGTTCTCCTAGAGTGGAGGAAGATTGTGCCCACTGAAATGTGAAAAGTTAGTGATGTGAAATGCATGTTAGCCATGGAAAAACTTAGTTATGACTTACTGAAGTCAAAGTGAGATCTAAGAGCAATTTAACTTGGTTCCAATTTTTTATAAAGTATAGAAACGGCAGACCAGGCAGAGCAATGGAGAAGATGAACTATATATTATTCTTCAAACAATGTGCATGAAACATGCAGCAAACTGTTGCAGTGCATTATTTATCCATCCTTTCAGTCAATTCTTTATTATATTTATCATATCTCTTATTATTATTTTTCTATACCACCTAATAGCCAAAGCATTCTGGGTGGTTTGCAATATTTGAGTTAGACCCACCATTCCACCAAGAAAATGGCACTTCAGCTCCCAAGGCATTTGTCTGCGTTAGGGTATTATATGCCAAGAACAGAGAACCGTTTCTCTTTGAAGGGCTGCAGTCTCTCAAGAGAAGTCTGTTGGGGGTTGCATGCTAAGGCTCAAAGTGGCCAGGGACACCCCCTTTTCTCTCTTGCTCTCTCTCTTTCTGCTGGTCTCCCCACTTTCCTCCAGGCATCTCTACTGGCTGGGTGACTACAAGGTCGAGGACCTTCCCTGCCAATGGGTAGCCCTCTCCAAGGAGGTTCACCCATTGCTTCCACTGATATCTAGGTTCACCCAGGGAGAACAGGCCTGTTTCTCAGTCATTGCAGGCGGTGCAGTGGGAGCCATCATCAGATTCTGGAGAAGAAGAGGAGGAAGGGGCACAGGATGGGAGGTGAAGCCCTTGCAGCTCCTTCAGAAGCTGTGTGTGAGAGACAGTCTATTCTTGAAGAGATGGAAGGGATTCTGGGATGGGAGGGGAACCAGAGGCAGGACCTAGCCCTAGGCCCAGTCAGCAGGCACTGGGAGAAACAATCTGCTGAGCTGGAGGGGGCGTGTGGCTCTCACTGTCTTGCTTTTCAACCATGAGAGTCCGCCTGAGGGTGGAGCATGCAAACTTCCTGAAAGGGAGGGACCCTGGGAAAAGTTTCCAGTTTGGATTCTGCTCTTTCCATAAGCAGGGGGGTTTCCTCCCGGCTTTGGTAAAAGGCTCTTTGGTGTTGAACTGTTCTGTCATCTGTGAAGTTACAATAGAAGTGCACTCTCTCTGTTGCAGAGCTTGTAGGGCTGTGTGGGACACCCCATAGCTGAGAGCAAGGAGGTGCCATAGGGGACAGCTGGAGTGCAGATGGAGGAGAGTTCCCAGGGAAGACAACTGACACCTGGTACATATTTTGAGGCAGTGAGGGAGGCAAAGAAATAGCACCTCACTGCCTCTCTCCAATCCTCTTTTTGCCACCCAGCAGAGCTTTTCAGGGTTGTCTAGCTTATTACAGCCTGACACCAGGGGCACCTTAGAACCAGCTCTGGCCCACTGTAATCTACTTGCTGGGCACTTCCAGGAAAAAAAAATCTGTTGCTTCTGCCAGAACTTGGACTCCAGAGTTATGGCATTTGAATTGGTGGAGGTATCTAGAGGACAGCCTGGCCCAGCTTTGTTGGGTGAGTTTCAGTTGGTACCTTAAGGGTGGGAACAAGATGCTTGGACAGGTTTGTGCATCCAGTTCTGTACCGGATCCTTGCCCCTTCTGGCTGATGAAAGCCAGCCGGGAGGGGATAACTGGCTGGGCCGGGCAGATCATTAAAGCCTATTTGTGAGAAGGAGCAGTCCCATGCTGCCTTAAGGAGGAGGTGGAGTGACCACTTCTCAAGCAACCCTTCCTTGCTACAGGCTGGAAGCCAATATTCCTTCCTAGGGAAGGCTCTAGAGAAGGTGGAACTCTCGGATAGAACTGGTGATCTGGATGCATTTCAATAGTTTTGGCAATGGCTTTGGCATGGAAACAGACTTGGCCGCCCAGTCTGATGACCTATGACATGCAGTTCCATTTCTCCTTTTCGCCATCAGCAGCTGTGGATGTGCAAAGCTGGTGACTGGCTATGCTAATGGACTGGATGATGGCTAACGCACTGAGCCTCGATTCAGACAAAATTGAGAGACTGTTGGTGGGTGATTCCTTTGATCAGGTGGAGGTTGTTCAACCTGCACTGGATGGGGTCCCACTACCCTTGAAGGAGCAGGTTCCTAGCTTGGGAGTGCTCCTTGATCCCTCTTCGTCACTGGAGGCTCAGGTGGCTTAGAGTGCCTTCTGGATGGGATAGGCTGGCTTCTGTAGCCTATGTTTTGGTAATCTCTAAACTGGATTATTCCAACACACTGTATGTGGGGCTGCCCTTGAAGACATTCAGAGGCTGCAACTGGTGCAGAATGTGGCAGCCAGATCAATAACCAGGACCTGCAGGTCAGAACATATAAGACCAGTTCTGGCCCACTTGAACTGGCTGCCTGTATGCTTCCAGCCCCAATTCAAGGAGCTGGTCTTACCCTACAAAGCCCTACACAGCTTAGGACTGCAATACTGTTCAGAGTGTCTCTCTCAACCCTGATGTTCTTGGACACTGTGTTCATCCCCTGGTGTCTTCCTCAGAGTGCCAACCCCCTGAAAGTCTTGGAAAGTGGCAACTGGGTGAGGGTCTTGTCTGTGGTACCCCCACCCCCTTTGGAACAGCCTACCTACTGTGGCCCACCTGGCACCAGTTTGCCATCTTTTCCATGCAGGTTAAGACAGCCCTCTTTGTGGAATCCTTTAAAGACCTCCTTGGTCATTCAGGTATCAGTTCCCTTTCTTCTCTTCTTTTTACTGTCTTTTATTATTTTTAATGCATTCTATGCTACTTAAACATCACATTTTAATTCTTGATAATGTTTTATTTATTGTATTTTATTGTTTTCATGCGTTATTGTAAACTGCCCAGAGAGCTTCGGCTACACATGTATAGAAATTAAATAAATAAATTTCAAAGACTTTTCCCGAGTTTTTGGAACCTGAAGGAAATAGGGAAAGAACTAGCTCACCATCATGCATTCCATATGTTTAACTGCTTGTCTTTCAGTCTTTTAATTGTTGGAGTCCACCCAGAGAGTATTTGCTATTTGGTGGATTCAAAATGCAATAAATAAATGTAGGGCTTTGGACGGAGTGGTGTGCCCACCTTCTGCTCTTCCATCTGTGCTTGGTAGGACTGCATGCAAATCTTATTCTCCATAGTGTATTCCAGTCTCCCTTCCTCAGCTAGAACCCACCAAGTGAAGGTGCATCTAATCTTCCTCTTTGCCCATTCCTTCTTTCCAATGGCTTGTCTACCCTTTAAAACAAGAGTGCCTGCATGTTTATCTGCTGATATGTTTGGTACTTACTTATTTCTCTGAGCCTGCCTCTTTGATTTGTCACACTAGGAACCCTGCCTGTAGAAGTAAAGGAGTTGGCTTCCTGATTGCCAGATGGATCTACCAGTGAGCACACTTCAGCTAAGAAACCGGAGAAGATGACAGCACGTGTGTTCAGCTTATTTTTGACAAGGATTTGCTGAACAGAGAGTTTGGTGGTCAAATCTGTACATTTCTGAGACTGCAATATCATTTGTGGATCACCAACAAAAACCAGTAAGATGTTTACATTTGAAAAATGGGTGTAAAAGAATACATACCTTGAGAAAGGGGAGATGGATGCATGCATTTCAATTTATGGGTAAATTCGGAAAATACAGAAACGTTTCTTCAGAAAAATAAAAAAAGTAAACTCTGAAACTGATTCAGCCTCGAGTTCAAATGATCTTCATGATAGAAATCAGAGAACTTCAGGGAGCTGAAGTTTTGCTTCATCACATGTCCCTGTCGACAGGTGCTGAGTTCACTCATACAATGAGCTCCATGGACCCTGAAAGTTGCCATATAATTAGCTGAAAACATCTTCTGTTGTTTCTTGCACCTCTTCTGCTTTCAGTTTCCCAAAGACACATGGATATCGAACCATTTGCTCAGAAAGTAATTTTTCTACAGCTGATGATTTTTCTTTTCTTTTTTTCTTTTCAAATGGTAATAACTGCCCTAAGGAGCCTCACTGACTTCCTTTTCCATGCAAGAGGTTCCAGAGGTTTTTGATCACATTAACCGGTGACTGAATTAGGTTAAGAGTCCTGCAGTTTAAAGCTCCCCTTTTCTTCCTTTTGCCTCCTACGGGCAAAATTATTTTTCCATAACTTTAGCCTGCTTGGTATATTTAGGTTCTGACTCATCCTTTAGAGAATGAGTCAAGGCTCAAGAATTTTTTTCTGACTCACTTGGAATTATTGTACAATTTTGGTATCACTCAGACAGATTTTCAGATTTCATCCCCCTCCACAAATGCCACTGCTAATGACTCAACTTTTGTTTACAAGTTGGGCTCAAGGCACATGAATGATGAACATGGACATCAAGGGTTGAAGTTAACCTCTAAGCCTCCTGAGTATGGCAACATTTTAGATTTATATTTATTTGAAACAACACACACTAGAGGAGTGGGTGGAACAGGGAAGTGGATTTTGGTTGGTCAGAGGGTGGGGTTTTGAGTAGCTTTTGGTAAATTATATGAACTCTTTTGTTCCCCAAACTATAGACTCTTTTGTTTCCCACAAAAGCAACTTGAGAAAGTCCAATGCAAAGATGAATTAAAACAAAACAAAAAACAAAAAATGGTCCTTTCTTTTTATTGCTCTGTTCCCTGCAAAATGATGGTTGAATTCAGCTACTTTCAGGAAAGCCAGTGTGACATGGTGGTTAAAGCAATGATGGTGAACCTTTTAGAGACCGAGTGCCCAAACTGCAACCCAAAACCCACTTATTTATTGCAAAGTGCCAACACTGCAATAAAACCTGTATACTGAGGTTTTAGTTTAGAAAAAAAAACTCACAGTCAGTCCTGTCATATACCTCTCTATCTATCCTTGGCAGTACACTGACTGGCCATGCAAAAGCTCAGACGGGTCACAGCTAATGAGTCGCAGCTTGGACATCATTGCCTGGTGCTGCTACTCCTGTCCAAGCATGCGCATGGCCCCTATGTGTGATGTTATCCAATGCTTGGCTGCTGGGGTGACGCTGGGGTGACTTGGCTCACATGCCGACAGAGAGGCATTGGGTAACAATGCTTGCTCCAATGCTTGCTGCGGCATGCATGCCATAGGTTCAGCACCACTGGGTTAAAGCCTGGAGAACCAGCTTTAAGTCTCTTCTCAGCCTTGAAACTCACTGGGTGATGTTAGTCTGGTTGCCAATTCTCAGCCTAACCTTTCTCATAGGATTATTGACAGCATCAAAACTGGAGACAAAGGAGGACCAGGTAACCCATGCTGGATTTTTTGCAGGATATAAAAGCAAGTATTATTTATATCATTCCTCAGTAATTTCATTTTTTATTGCCCAATAGCTGAATCTGTCTACATAGTTTGCAACAGTTCACAAACCTCAGTACCATGAAAATGATGCAAGATTGTTCAGCATAATAAATGAGCTTTAGTAGGGAGAAAACTCTATGATCAGGGGGCTGCCACTGCAAAGGCCCTCTCTCTTGTTGACACCCTGCAAGCCTTCCTTGGAGGTGGCACGGAAGCCTCAGCCATTGATGGAAGTGTTTGTGTAGACTCTGGTTGGGGGATGACCTTTGTTAAACAGTTTTAGTTTGGGCTGCTAAATTAAGTGAACTGGAAAAAGATCTTGTAGTTTGGGAATTGTTGTGAACCACCAAGACAGCTTCAGTTTTTAGGCAATATGAAGTATTGGATAAGATAAAAATACACTGAATTGGGCTCACAAGCATTTAGGCAGGCAATGCAGGTGGGCCAGAATTGACGTTTTATATAACAATAAATAAATAAGTAAACAAACAAACATACAAAATGGGGTACAGAGTTGTCTGAGGGGCATTATTTTCTCAGTTTTACAGCTTGAAAAGCAGAGATCCCTCTCCCCAAAGAAAGGGGTCTTGAGAGTGGGGCTGGCTTTGACCGAGGAATCATGGGCAAAGTGGGCCAGCTTGGCAAGTCAGAGGTTGCCTCGTCCTGCTGCATGGTCTTGGCATCCTCCCATGCCCTGGTCACATTTTCTATTCCCAAGGCATCAACTGAGACTCATGTGCATGGTGACCTTGGCCAACATTTTTGTTCATCTATAGTTTCTGGAGGCTGAGCTCAACGTAGCTGGAATGGAAAACACAATAACACCAGGGTGAATATAAAAATAACATGTAACTTGACTTAAGGATGCTCTCAGGAATGGGACTTGTTTGTAACCCAGGGGCCACCTGTAATTTAAAAGCAAGTATCAGCTGCTCATGGAGCTACCAGACCACCTGGCCATTTTGCAGGTTCTGCAAAGATGTGAAGGTGTCTTGCACAGGCACCTTGCTTGAACACCTCACATGAAGGCTGCTTCATGGTCTCACGAATATGTCTGGACAGACAGCACATCTGAGCCATGGTGGACCTAATCACCCCCTGGAGCCACAGTCCCCTCCTCTGTGCTTTCAATGCACATGGCAGTTTGTTTTAACTCCCATTAGGCTGGAAGGTAGAAAATAATATGCTTCATGTTATTCACCAAGCAAGTAGACAGAAGCAGCTGGTACTTCTAAAATGAGAAAGCATTTCACACCCTCAGAGTGCTGGTAGAAAATAGCTGAAATGTCTGGGATGCCAGAATGAAAGATGTTCTCCATATGCATACCTGTGAAGTTGTGTGTGAGGAAAGGCAACTTGCATGTCAGTTGGCGGGCTGTGCATGCCACAGGATGGTCCATAGCAGCTATTTGATACAATTTCAGGCAAATTTGTGAACATCTGGTTGCAAACGGTAGAGCCAGCCTTCTTGTTATGCTTGTCAATTTATCAATTAAATTATTTGATTATAAAATTGCTTGCTGTAGACTGGTTAGAATCATGGCCCTGATTAGGTTTCTTGCCTCAAATGCAATCCCATCCTCTGCTCTGGGTAACAACTCAGGTAAGGAAACATGAAGATGAGTCAGGGCAGTGAGAATGAGAGCAGTTTCAGGACCAAAAAGTGCAACTCAGGACCTGGTGTGAGTTCAGCACCACGGAGAGCAGCCATGTATCTCAAGTACGAACACGTTGCCACGGAATTGGTTTTGATCAGTGGACAGGGATTTAGAGCCAGGCTAGGAGAGTCTTTCTGGGAGCCCACCTGCTCAACTGATTTTCTTAAAGAGTCCTCATTCTTTCCTGCAGCTTCTACTGGGTCATGGGAATCTGGGGAGTGAGGGTCTGACTGAGGAATTCTCCTGGGAACCTCCCTGAGATCCATTCCTTTGAGCCAGGGAGCAGCAGTCCAGAAGACAGGATGTGGGATCCAATGCGTTGAGCTCCTTTGTGAAGGTTTGGGAACTGATTCTGGCTTGCAGTCTCAGCCTCAGAGGATGCTTGGTTCCAGACTGTGACACTAGCATTGGTGTACCAAGTTGAACCCCTGATTCATCTATCCCATTGCTTGATACTCTGACTGGCAGTGGCTTTCCAGGCTCTCATATGGAGGACATGCCTATTGCTTTCCCCCCATTCACTCTTCCTCACACACACAAACATTCCTCTGTCCAACACTCCTTCACTCTTCAACTTCATCTCCATGCTCCAAGACATGGCTAAGCCACCCCACCTTCAGTGACTATTATTCCCTCACGCCTCCTATCCTCCCCACTGACAAACACATAAATCTGTTTTCCATGTCAGCTAGCTGGACAGAGAGCAGGAGGTTAGGTTCCCATAATGCATTAGGATCCCATAATGTTCCTCCTTATGGTCCCCAGTGGACTGGCACTGGGAACACCTGAAGAGCTTATCAATAGGTCCCTGAGCTCTTTCTGGGGCCAATCAGCTGGGCAGCAGAGATGAGAGAGAGACACCTCAGGGGCAGGGTGGGAAAGGTGTTCTCAAGCCACATGGAAGTCAGTTCAAGAATATATGCAGGTAAGTGCATGTGTGCTGAAACAGACTGGATGTGGTAGCAATGGCCTTTGGGTATCTCATCAGAATACTTCACCTTTACCCAAGGTACCTTTGGAAATGAACACAAGGATTACAAAATGTCCATCAATCTCCCAGGCCCTCCTTCCAAATGAAACTGAACCTGGATATGCCTCTGGAATGTCTCCTCTCTTGCAAGAATTGGGCATACGAAACTATCCGACCCCCTTTATCTACACTCCAAGGTTTCTCTCCTGACCTTGGAGAGCAGCTGGGGCAAAGCTTTCCACAGAGGCTGTGAGGCCATGGAGAATGAAGCTCTGATTCCAGGCTCCTGGGTTGATTTATTACATCAACCAAGTAAGCGTTCTTTGATTTTGTTTCAGGTTGGGAGGCCTGAACACCCAGAATCATCAGGTTGACTAGCTTAACATGCATGAGATGCAAAATAATAAGAAGCAGGCCAAATGAGGACAGAGCAATCCATTCTAATGCCAAAGACCACTGGGGTGAACAGTGCCAACAAGGACGGGTGGTGACAAATGAAGTGCAGGATCAGTCCAAGCAAAGGAGTGCATATCGCCATCCACACGCAAAACACAGGGGCACAATGGATAGCATTTAATTGCATTTGGGAGCCATAGAAAGAGCTGCATTTTAGCAAGCTCCTTATTAAAAATCCCAGAGAATGCAGGGAAGTCATTATAAAGTAATTATATAAGTGCCTCAAAAATGCAGAGTAGAAGGATGAGGGAGGAGAGGAGGAGGGAGATGGAGGAAGGCTGCACTAGCAGCAAAACCTGTAGAAATTCTAGAGCATATTTGAATGCAATGGAACACAGCAAATCAGAAGATGATAAAAAAATAGAATGATTTCAAAGCCTTCTTTTGTTTCAGATTCCACTTTAAAACATACAAGCCAAAACATTCCAAGGTTAATTAGATCTAATTAGCTGCCATATTTTCCATCAGAAGTATCCTTCTACCAGAGGGGTTTTTGTAACCTGCAACGACTTGCACAGTGGTTCATTTCAAGCAAAGAAAAATGCAGTTTTAAAATTTCTAATCCATCTGCATCTAGATTACTTTATTCCTTTTGCTGATCTATTTAAAGAACATAACTTTTAATTGCATAAGAATGCAAGGCAGGGCTTCCACTGTGGTGGCACCCATGCTGTAGTCTTTGCTTCCTCATAAGATCCACCAGCCTTGTTTGGATGGCCCTTAAAAACATTCCTGTTTTAAAAAGCTTTCCCAGTCATGCTGATGCTTAATGGGATACAGATCTATAGACAGAGACAGAGAGTATCATAAAGTGTTTTCTGTAATTAGTCCTTGCTTGTTTTAAGTGCTGAGTTTTTTCTTTTCTAAGCTTGTTAGGTTTGAATATTTATTACTGCGGACTTTAAAACAACAGCAACAACTGTATAATGCTTTGCTTTGTCAGCCTGTGGCTTGGATCCCTTTCCAGCAGAAGAAGTCGCATATCAATGCTCTTAAGTAGAATAAAGTAAGTTCTGCAAACCTGATTTCCCCAAAGCTCCCACCTCTAATTCACACAGAATGGAGCTCTCACCTCAGCCGGCAGTTGCTGTCAGGGAGCAGCAACTTTTTGAATGAGAGACTTACCTGCTGTTTGGCCTGCTCCGTGCTTCCTATTTAGCACCCTTCTAGTGTGTGCAGTGGAGCTTGCCATTCCTTTGCCAATGCTGAAGACAGATGCATCCACCTTCCCAGCCTGCTTTTGTCCATAGAATGGAGGGAGAACCTTGTCCTTCACCCCGGAAGCAAGATGTCTTTGCAGGCAACTGTCTCCAAGATTGCTGAGGATAGCCAGTGTGGTCCATTCTTTGATGTTAAAATGATGCATGGGATCAGTGGGTGAAACCGTTGATGGAAAGTCACGGAGTGGGGCTGGCCATTCCTGATGGGCCAGAGGCAGATTTGGATGTGTCTTGGTAGGAACTGGACAACCCCAAGGGTATCTTCCTACATATCTGCACATCAGATATATGTGTACTCTAACTAAGGCTCGTTATCTCTTGAATGATTAGTAACTGTTTCAGGGAGACTGTGGGGCACAGCATGTCCCATCCCGGCCATTGCCACCCCATCCACTCATGGCATTAGGTTCTGAAGAAGGGAACTTATTCTACCTCTATACCCTTCTCCCTGATTTCTATCACTGATCACATAAGGTCCCAAATAATTGGGAAGCGTATATATGTACAGCTTCCCACAATATGTAGCGAATGCAGACCATGGATTTGATCTCCAATTCATGCAGCTGTTAATCACATGGATATATGAGGTTGATATGTCCTGCTAGAAGCGAAATGACTGTTCTCCCAGTTAACCCTTACTTTCTCTTTCCTTCCCAGACTTCACCATTTCAGGTTTTAAATTGTAAGCTGCAGGCACCTATTCACTTGTACTATATACAATACATTCAGTGGGATGGTGGAGATAATGATGATAATTCTGGTGTGTCAGGGAGTGCTGACCTGGAGTAGGGATGTTGGAGAAATTTACAATGAATTTGAATTCAGTTAGATTTCTGTGATGCTAACCTGTGAAATGTGCAGCAGATTCTGCAGTTTTATTTCACTGTGTGTGTGTGTGTTTGTGGAGGGCGTGCTAATGTGCAAAGCTGCAAATTTGACCAAGTGCACATTAGACTATTTTTTAAAAAATCTATCAATGAGCTGTGAAAGGTGTGAAAGATGTCCAGAAACAATCCAGGCTTTGGAAACACTGCCCTATGAGGAGAGACTGAGAGAACTGGGTATGTTCAGCCTTGAGAGGAGAGGACCAAACGGGGACATGATAACACTCTATAAGTACCTCAAAGGCTGCCACAAAGAGGAAGGTCAAGAACTCTTCTGGCTGATGCCAGAGTGTAGGACACAGAAAAATCAATTCAAGCTGCAACAACCCAGATTCAGGCTAGATACCAGCAAAAGCTCCCTCACTACCAGAGCAATATGACAGTGGAATCAGCTGCCTAGAGAGGTGGTGGGCTCTCCCACACTAGAGACTTTCAAAAACTCTAGCCTTCTTGGTCCCTTCCATCTCTACTATTCTATGATCCTATGGAAACACAGCCACAAACAAAATTCATCTATTAGGGGAACAGAAGTATGATAATGCTAAAATAAATAGAATGACAATATGAAAAAACTGCATAAATACTATGGATATTTCTGTCTGGGGAAAGCATGAGAAAGTTATCTGGGCACCACAATGAAGGCCCTTTTGCAAAGTCATGATCAGTCTGAGTATTAAGATGGGACAGCCCAGAGGAGGGATCCTGAAGTTGTTCTCAATGTGCTGTCAGGTCCATGTTGGAAAAGATACCTGGGGTATCTTCAGGTACCTCAACTTTATGCTTTTTGGAGGTTTAAAGGCACTTTGAATTTACCTGATCTGGACCCAGTGACAGCAAAAGATGATCCATTTTCTAGTCTGTCTTTTGAATTAGCTGCAGTTTCCAAACAATTTTTTAAGATAGTCCCACCTTCAATGTATATCAGTTGTAGGTATACCAGGATTAACCAAGAATCTGGACCTTGGTAAATCTGAATGCTTACCATGACCCAGATTCTGGCTTTGTGAACAGATTAGGGACTGTTGAATATAACCCAGAGAGCATTGTCTTTTGGGTGGCACAGAAGGGAATAAAGAACTGCATTGAAATGAATTTATATGCCACCCTTGTTCCCTATTGTGAGGAACCTCATGTGCCTTCCATAGCTCTATTTTATCTTTATAACAACCACCCTGTGATGTAGGATGGGCCGATGGGCTCAAAGTCCAGAGAACTTCCTGGCCAAGTGGAATAGAACCCAGTACCTTGAGGTCCCCAGGCTTACAATCTTGCTACCACTCTGCACAGGATATTCAGCAGCACTGTGCATGGAAATTCAGGGGTGTACAGAGAGCTGAAATAAGAATTCAGCAGCATTCATCACATTCTGAAGTGTCACATTTCAAATTCAAAATTTGACCGGGGAATTCCAGACTTGCTGGTATCTCTCCAGTGGCTTTGATTTTGGTGGAGCCCGGGGTGTGGAGTGAACCAGGCATTTGTATATGCTGCCTGCCTGCTGCTACCCTTCATGTCTATAATTAAACACCACCAAATATAAAAGGTTGATTCCAAAGGTCATCAAAGGCTAAGAATGAGTATCAAATATTCATGGAATGTCCAGAGCATGTTAGAACATTTGGTGAAATGTGAAATTGGTGAAATCTTTTACCAGCATTCTCAGGAAAAATTCATGAGAATTCCTGGAAGCAAATATATTTGGCCCCAGGACTTGTCTATCTAAGTATTGTTTCTGCTTGATTCTTAATAAGAATTCCACTGTTTATCCTAAAATACCAGGGGAAGGCAGCCTGTCACCCTTCAGATGGTTTGGCCTATGATTCCCATCAGCCCTATGCGAAACGGCTAATCAGGAAAAATGATGGCAGGTGCAGACCAAATCATCTGGAAGGCCGCAAGTTGCTCATCACTGTACCAGACCTGTGATTTTCAACCACCTGGTATTTCTGCATTGTGGAAATTGCTGCAGGTTTTTTCCACTCTGTGTGGCTCGCTTTGATGTTAGATGGTTCCAGCTACATTAGCTTACTATTCTTCATGCAGACTTTTAGTAAGATAGAGCAAAGCAAAAGGGCCACCCAGTTCAAAAATTGCTTAGTAGATCAATAGTTTTGACTCATGTTGCTTAATGGAGAGAGCTGTAATGTGAAGTATAAATTGCTACAGGGCAAATTGAATGTGTGCCAACTTTAGTCCCATGAACTTCTTAAGAGAAAGAGAGTGGGAGAAAAGAAGAGTGAGAGACTTGGGTACTTAATTTTCTGAAGTCGCAGCCGCACACATCAACCAAATTCACACAAAGAAGTAGAGATAGGGAAGAAATGTTCACACTTAAATCTGAACTTAGCTATTTTAATACTTTTGGACCAATGTTCATACCAAAATCCCATTTATGTTTAAAAGCCATAGTTCTCCAGATTTTGCAATGTAGTTCTCCAACAAGTAAATACATTCAGATGTGTTTTTTAGGGAAAAGTGCACAAAAAATGATGTATATTAGTGAAAATAACATGCAAAATGCATTCTTTCAGGAAACCTGCTCATAGAAATACATTCATTGGAAGAAATGCATACGAAAGATTTTCATGGAAACTTTTAAAAAATCCTCAGAGTTCAAGAGGAATTAAACTGCATGAATGGAAAATAAGGAAACCGAGAAAGGACCGGACACGATCACCTTTTCTTCCTTGAATATAAGTGATGAACATTTTCCACACTTAATATGTTTACACAACAACTGCTTGTTCCAAGTGCCATTGTAGGGCTTGCTGATAGCCAGCACCAACCAGATATTCTCAAAAGACTACTCTGTTTTAGTAAAGTTTCCCTATTGAGGCAAAACCAATTGTCATGTCATCTTTAAGCAGGACAACTAAACTGAAAATGGCTTGTTCATAATATGTAAAATGTACTGCTTATTATACGTTAATTCCAATTAGCATGGATGGTTTCCCTAACAGCAGGAGCTGCTGAGACTAGAAACCAGCAGACCAAAGATAGAAGAGATCTACACCAGTTGAAGAATCCCAGGATGATGGGAGCTTATACAAGTTAAGATGGTGGTCTGAGAAGTCACAACACAGAATTTACTTGCAGGCTTTCCCTGGGGGATAACAGCAATAAAAAGAATAGACCTGGTCTTACTCTGGGTTTCTTGTACTGCTATTCTTAAAAATAATGTGAGGTTTTTATGCTGGACTTCTATGTAGTCCGCACTGCCAACTCAATTGATTCTCTACTTTGCTGGCAGAGTGGATTGTAAGGTGCTGAAATATTTCAGTGCTTGAGTGGATGATGGCTGTTTGAGAGCAAGTTGGCAGTGCAAACAAACCAGCAATGATATACAATATTGCTGAAGCAGAAGCTGTTGGACTGCATTGGTGAGGCCAACTGAAATAACTCACAGAATTACATTAGAGGAGTCCTACCAGATCTGACTGAGGGTCCATCTAGTACAGCATTTGGTTGACGTGGTGGCCAACAAGTTGCACATGCAAACCTCATGAATGGGACACCAGCCTCTCACCCATGTTCCCCAGCAATTGGTGTACTCCAGGACTACTGTCTCTGTTACTGGAGGCAGCATGTGACCATCAAGAGCAGTAGGCATGGACACTACTAGGAGATAATGGAGTATCCCCTCCATTAATTTGTCCAGTCCCCTTTTGAATCTATCCCAACTGGGGTTTATCACTACATTTCATACAAGTAAATTCCATACTTTATCTCTGCAGCACATGAAGAACTCCTTCCTTTGATCTGTCCTAAATATCTCATTCTGATATTCGTACCACACTGGAATGCTTTTTTGGGCATTTCTATCTATCTGGTAGAGTAGCATGAGCCATCTTTATGGTATGGCAACCATATCGGTATTCATATTCATATTTTTCTATATTTTTTTCTCCTGCAAGGATTCCAAGGCAGTAAACATGAGCTCTCCCCTCCATTTTCTCACAACAACCTTGTCAGGTAGTCTAGGTTGAGAGGAAGTGACAGGCTCAAAGTCCACCTACTGGGTTTTCTGGCTGAGTGAAGACTAGAACCCATGTTTTACAACTCCTAGTTTAGCACTCTAACCACTACAGTACATTGATAACCAAGCATTGGACAGTGCTGAGCAGGATCAGTGCAAAACCAGTTTCCTCCCCATCCTGTACTGGTGGGACCTGCCTAAAGCATGGAAATGCACATTTTAGAGGACAGAGAGCTACACATTTTCAGAAATGCACTATTTTACAAGTGTGAATTTACAAAAATGTATAGGGATGCATTTGCACAAAACCTAATTCTATTTAATGAACCTGACAATCTGCAAAATTCTCACAATGGATTTAACAAAGTCCATGCAGTCCACTCATTAAAACTCAAGAGGAGAGGGGAGGGGAGGGGAGGGGAGGGGAGGGGAGAGGAGAGGAGAGGAGAGGAGAGGAGAGGTCTACTGTGGCATCAAAACTGGTTGCAGAAAGTAGAAACAACTGAATGTAAAGATGAAAAGATCTGGGAAATAAATAGATAAGCAAATACAAGGTTCTGCATTAATTCTGAAGGTCAACAAAAATGGTCCCAAGTAAGCCTCTGTGGGGAGGGCATTCTGCAGCCATGGTGCTTCAACTGAGCAGGCCCTCTGTCCCACAGACCTTCATTCAGCCGTGACACACAGGGAAGGGCCTCCCGAGCTCAGGGAAGCAGGAGAGGCAGTCCTTCAGTTGCATTAGTCCTAAGCTATGCATGCCTTGAAAGATCAAAATCAACCCTCTGAAAAGGTACCTGAATCCAGTTGTGAACCAGTGAAGATGCCAAAGCTGCCACGGTCTGTCAGGGACCATCATCTATCTGGGTCATGGGTCCGCAAGGAGCTCATTGTGGCCAAAATGGCTGGGTCATATCTGGAATTTCAATTAGGGTTCAGGACCCTGGACAGTGACATGAAAGCTAGAAAAGGAGCAAGTTACTCCAGCCAGGTCAGGGATCAATAGCGGGCTTTTAGAGTCAGGACTGGGAAATCCCTCTGGAAACTCCACTCCAGCAGATGTGGCTGTTAATGGGTCAGTAAATTTGCCCTGCAGGAGTTGGCTTCTATTAGGGAATGAAGACTGGAAAAGCAAGCAGCTGAGGACTTCTCCCCAGGATCTTCCTGTTCATTAGAAGAAGCCGAAGTCTACTCCTCAGGGTCAGAAGGTAGTGAAACTTTCTAGAAAGTGCATGGATAGATTATGGGGTCTGCAGAAATGGGAGGGCTGTTTAGATGACCAAGAATTGGTTCTAGTGGCTTTCCAGACTCATTACTATTGGAAGCTTCAGTTTCTCCTGGGCTATGATGAAGCACTGGAGAGAAGGGCTCCTTCTGCCCAGTCCCAGTTAGCATTTTTGCAGCCACATTTGGAAATAAGTTAAAATTTTGGATAATCTTCAAGGGCAGCTCCACATATAATGAATTGCAGTAGTCTAGGTAACAAGCAGGACACCTTCATGAGGAGCAGTTGCAGTAGCAAGATTTACCGAAGAACTTGTCACACACTTACTCAAATCTATACATGGCCTAACTTCCTAGCATGCATGCTTTCACATATGTTGTTGTTGTTAGTTGCGAAGTCATGTCTGACCCATTGCGACCCCGTGGACAACATTCCTCCAGGCCTTCCTGTCCTCCACCATCTCCCGGAGTCCACTCAAGCTCACACCAACTGCTTCAGTGACTCCATCTAGCCACCTCATTCTCTGCCGTCCCCTTCTTCTTTTGCCATCTATTGTTCCCAGCATTAGGCTCTTCTCCAGGAAGTCCTTCCTTCTCATTAGGCGGCCAAAGTATTTGAGTTTCATCTTCAGCATCTGGCCTTCTAAAGGGCAGTCAGGGTTGATCTCCTCTAGGACTGACCAGTTCGATCACCTTGTGGTCCAAGGGACTCACAGGAGTCTCCTCCAGCACCACAATTCAAAGGCCTCAATCCTTTGGCACTCAGCCTTCCTTATGGTCCAGCTTTCACAGTCATACATTGCAACTGGGAAAATCATAGCCTTGACTATACGCACTTTTGTTGGCAGGGTGATGTCTCTGCTTTTTAGTATGCTGTCTAGATTTGCCATAGCCTTCCTCCCCAGGAGCAAGCATCTTTTAATTTCTTGGCTGCAGTCCATGTCTGTGGTGATCTTGGAGCCCAGGAAAATAAAATCTGTCACTACCTCCATTTCTTCCCCATCTATTTGCCAGGAAGTGAGAGGACCAGATGCCATGATCTTAGTTTTCTTAATGTTGAGTTTCAAGCCAACTTTTGCACTCTCCTCCTTCACCCGCATCAAGAGGCTCTTTAGTTCCACTTCACTTTCTGCCATGAGTGTGGTATCATCTGCATATCTGAGGTTGTTGATATTTCTCCCAGCAATCTTAATTCCAACTGGTGGTTCATCCAGCCCCACCTTTCTCATGATGTGCTCTGCATATAAGTTAAATAGGCAGGGCGAGAGTATACAGCCTTGCCAAACTCCTTTCTCAATTTTGACCCAGTCAGTGGTTCCGTGTCCAGTTCTCACTGTAGCTTCTTGACCCGCATATAGGTTTTTCAAGAGACAAATGAGATAGGTAGGCATATATAAGGGATCTGCTTGTGAGTGGGAATCTCTCAGGTTTTCTGGGCTTGGCTCAAAAGGTTGGTTGCTAAGATGCTGCCTGGCATGCCCCATCACAGCAACCCTTTTCCATGTCCTGCAGCTACTCTTTGGGCTGCTGCAGCTAACAGAGATGGTTGCTGGTTGCACAACTGGGGGTCTGCAAGTATTCATGGACTTCTTCTTGGTTCAGCTTCCTTTGCACCAAGCATGAGAGGATGTCTGTGGATGCTGGAAGGACTGATTCTAAAAGGGTTCATGCAAACCGTACATGCAGGTATCATACACACATTCACATATTATACAATCACAATAAAATTCCGCCACTGGAATTTTAAAACTTTAGTGTAAAGAAGGTTGTGACAGCTTTCCAAAGTACAGAAAGCTGAGAGCAAAGCTTTGGAATTTGCTAGAAGTTCTACATTAAACAGATATATTTAGAGCATGTGTTATACACATTTTGTAAAGGTTTAAAGCACTGCACTGTGTATGCATCACAACTCTTGTCATGAGAAGAAGCTGGCTTGTGCTTTGGTTGCATATATGGATATGCAAATGTGTTTAAAATATTGAATAAATCAGTTGAGAGACAGATGACATGTGCTCCAACTTTTTGGTAGGTCTAATTCTGGAAAGGCTGAATTCTGTCAACCAAATCAGGATAGATCAGGATGTACTGGCAATAGGATCTGATTTCTACCATACTTCCAGGTGAGTTTTTTTGCTTTGCCATTGTCATGCTCCATGCATAGAATTTGGGAGCAGTGGGGTTTTCAGCTGACAGTGTCTTCAACGTGCCACTCTCTCATGTTTTCCCACAACTTCTTCCATATTTTTCTAACCACAGAAAAATGCATTAAAGAGAAACAGGTGGAAATACTATACTGCACAAAACTTTCTTAAGTTCTGCTAGGAGCCCTTCATCTGGAAACACTCCTACAATAGAAACCACAGAGAAGGATTTTATCCCTCTTCCATTTAGGGTAGCCACTTGTGCATCACCTAAAAACAAGGAAATGCCTCCTCAGAAAAGAGGGCAAACAAAGACAGAAATGTGCATAAAACTCTCACACATGTACACATATGGATACTAATTAAAAATAATAACTCTAACTTAAATAGAAGTTCTTCATGAAACATATAGTTAAACTATGGAACTCACTGCCGCAGGAAGGGGTGATGGCCACCGATTTGGAGGCCTTCAAAAGGGGACTGGGAAGATTCATGAGGGAGGAGGCCATCAGTGGCTATTAGTCTTGCTGGCCATGTGCTACCCCCTTTACCACCAGTGACAAGCCTGCTTATATCAGTTGCTGAGCCGCTTGGACAGGCAGAGCTCTTGACCCAACCTGTTTGAGGGATCCTGTGGGCAGCTGCTTTGCCCATGTGTATGGCGTGCTGAACTAGATGACCTTCAGCCTGTTTGCTTAAGTTCTTATGTTTGTTTATTTATTTATTAAAACATTTTTATGCCGCCCCATTCGCCGAAGCCTCGGGGCGGCTTACAACAATAAATAAAAGTAATTATAATATAAATTACAATAAATATAAACATTAAAAATCCAAAAATGCAATATAAAATAAGCCACCCTGGCCAGATAAGATCAAATAATACTAACAGTTAAAATGCCGCTTAAATAAAAAGGTCTTCGCCTGGCGCCGAAAAACAAATAATGACGGCGCCAGGCGGACCTCTCTGGGGAGCGCATTCCATAACTTAGGTGCCACCGCAGAGAAAGCCCTCCTCCGAGTACCCACCCTCCTAATTTCTTTCACGGAGGGTTCCCGGAGAAGGGCCTCTCCCGCTGATCTCAGGGGGTGGTCGGGCATATATGGATGTAAGCGCTCCTTCAGGTAACCAGGACCCAAGCCGTTTAGGGCTTTATAGGTCATCACCAACACCTTGAATTGGGCCTGAACTTCAATGGGAAGCCAGTGAAGCTGACGGAGGACTGGAGTCATGTGACCATAACGCCCAGTCCCCGTCAGCAGCCTGGCAGCTCTATTTTGAACCAACTGAAGTATCCGGACCGTCTTCAAGGGTAGCCCCACGTAGAGCGCGTTACAGAAGTCCAGACAGGAAGTCACCAGTGCATGTGTCACAGTCGCCAGGCAGTCGTACTCCAGGTAGGGGCGCAGCTGATGAATCAGCCGAAGCTGGAGGAAAGCGCTCCTCGCCGCTGCTGTTACCTGAGCTTCCAGTGAAAGCTCCGGGTCGAGGAGCACTCCCAGGCTGCGGACCTTGTCCCTGAGAGGGAGTGCAACCCCGTTCAGGACAAGGTTCAATTCACCCTCTCCAAAGCCTGATCCTCCAACCAACAGGACCTCCATCTTGTCTGGATTGAGCTTCAG